>NC_047029.1:26562046-26694539 GCF_902652985.1 Pecten maximus
AATCGCAATTTTGCGAACGTGGGGACAAATGCCAATAAACACTCAAATATCCCAGAAATACCACAAACAAAACATGACTTTTGTACAATGAAATACCAAATATCTGATAGGTACTCATATATATCGTGATATGAATTGTATTGCTGCCCACCTTGCGATTCACAGTGCTAATTACCAGTGATTATATCCCATGGAATCATTACTTACCCCAACATACCCCCCAGCGGGCATCATCCAGGGGACAAAGAGAAGAGTGGGGGAGAATGTCACCAGTCGGATAAAGCAGACACGAACTCTTGGATTTACACCACATGCACTGAAACAGCAATAATTCAACTATAGAGATATGATATACAATAATCTGAAAAAAAAATATTCAAGTTGTGGAGAATTGAATAATTTACAGAAATTATGTAACATAACATATATATAGTCATGCAGCTGCAGAGAGAATATTCACTGAGACCATATAAATATAATAAGTGAAAATTTTCTCTGAGAAAATTAAAATGGTAAACCCTTTGGTCTTTATTGACTAATGGATATAATCCTTTAATTCTCACCTTAGTCATCTTCAAACAATCATCACAATTGGCACTGTTGACTGCACATTCTATAAAAGGAAGTGATCAAGTTATTAAAAACATCTTGTGGGGACATATATATAATCAATATAGATAGCCATGAGGTTGTGGCCTTAAATAAATTGATCAGTTAATTGTTTGTGGAATATCCTTCCAATGTTAGACTTAGTGATATAAAGACAATGTTTGTGGATAATGTGGCCTTTTAAGAATGCTTTTATATTTACATAACACTGAAGTAGCATATACCTGGTCCTCAACATATATGGTAGCACAAAACTCTACCAATATACTGTAACATTATAATAAACAACCTTATAATTAGAGAAATCAGTAATTATATACACAAACAATACTTTGAATGAAAGGGAACCAATGTGAAACAAGTAATTTTGTGGTCAAGGTTGGTATAAACATTATCCATATAATGTACATGCATATACATTTGTACATATTAAAATAATGGAAACAGAACATTATATTTTTTGTAGCTTTAAATTGTGTAGTGGTGTACATGTACATGTGTATTGTTTATCGTATTATTAAACAATATGATTTGAAAAGAAGCAATACATTACTTTCCATCACTGAGTGTCAAAACACTTAAGGAAAGATAATATTTATTACAATGTATCAGGAATTCTGATCAAGTGACAATGATGTCAATTATGACTCATATCAACATCATGATCACAAGAGATATCAACAATGTTCTGTAAGTACTGAAGTTAATGTACATGTATTGTCAAATCTTACCTGAAATAAAAACGGGGTATACATGTACTTTAAGAATAATCAACACACACGTACAACATCCACAACAATTATTTTTAAAAAATTACAATTAGGCCTACTGTAACTGAAGAACAGAGGTGGACATTTTCTAAATAGCAGGCCTAGGGTATTGAGAAGTCACAATTAACAAATTGTAGTATTAGATTAGTAAAACAATATAAACGTCGAACAATATATCTATCATCTTTATTGTTGTCTGTCTTATACCTTCTCCTGGGGTCATGGTGCTAGAGTTCGTCGCAGCTGTCGTCTGTTCGTTAGGTTTTGGGGTGGTGTGTGGGATCGTGGGTTTGTGTGTAGTCGGGGCCTCTCTCGTTGGAGATTCTGTTGTTGGCTGTCCAGTAGTCGCTCCATATGAACTCCCCGCCAGTACAATCAACAAAGACCCAATAAACAGAGCATCTAGGTATTTCATCGCTGCAGATTGTCTTCAGAACGTCTTTCTCTGATAATAAACAACTTTCTGTTTACAAAGAGGAAGTAGGATGTAGATTTTGTAATATCCGGCAATTTACCTGTTTCGGTGGGTGATTTGAAATATAGTTCCAAAATAATCGAACGTACTTTTTTTTATTTTGATTTCTTTACTATTTTACTTTACAAAACATACGAATCACGACAGTGGCATGACATGCTTATGTAATACGCTAGACAGTGGCATCGATATAACTTTTCAATTTACTACAGACTGGCGCAGTAATATACCAACAGCTGTCATGTGACGATTATGGCTTCGAAAATAAATAGACGAAAACATTTCGAAATTGAACCGATCACTTATTCGATGTGTCACATTTGAACTCTAAGAATAATTAAAAGAGCACATGTTATGAATTTAATATTACATGGTTCATTCGAATGCATGTAGTCTAGTGGACGTTTTGCTCTTTGGTGAAAAGAAGTCCCCTGTGTCAGAGACTTGTATATCACATACAAGTCTCTGCCTGTATCGATCGTTTTCATGGAAACATACATCTACGCGATCGCTTGATCAACTGCGGAAGTGCAAAAGATCGGTTCTCAATTCAAACTAGTTTTTCATAAATTCATATCTTGAAAATTCCCTCGGAGATTCGTTTCTTGGGAAAGTAAAAAGTGCATGTAGTTTCGTTTTCCGTACATAGTGGTAGATAATAGTAGAGGAGCTCTGAATGGTCAAGTACTTTCGATACTTTTCTGAGTTTTTCCTTAAATTCGCCAGAGTTTGTAACTTTATCGATTCCTAACTCTATGAGAGGAAAAAGAAACAAAACATCATATCGTGGCATTCAATTTTTACTATGCCTCCTAAACGTAAACGTGTAGTTGTAGCTAAGCAACCGAAATATATTCCTATGCCTCCTAAATGTAAAAATGTGAAAGGGGGACGATAAAGGTCCAACATCGTCGAAGAAAGCTAAAGTGACCGCTGTGGCAGACAAAAAAACTTCGGGTATGAGTTGTACAATGTATTGAAGTGGGTTCAGGTCAAGATTTAAACTGAAGAAGCTGTTTTGTGTATCAAAAGATACAGACATAAAGTTACATAAAATTATACATTAATTAAAAAAACTAAACATGTCATCTGTTATGGAATCCTCTATATAGGTAAAGGGCAATATTATGTAGTGGAACTGGACTGGGTTGAACGCCGGTGTAGCTCAGTTAGTAGACTAGAGCATCCGGCTAGTGTTCGGAGGTCCTGGGTCCGAACAACAGTCGGGCCACACATTTTCCCTGTCCGATTACAATTATACAAGATATACTATATTTTCATCATGTACTTTGACTGTAGTCTTTTTTGTTGTCAGTTTTGCCAGCTGGAGGATCTGCAGGGAGCTTAGACCTGTCATCTTACCTTACAGACGAGGCCTGGAAACGTGAACTCAAGGATGTGTTTACTAAAGACTACTTTAAAGATATCGAGGCAAACTTAGTGAGAGATTACGCAGCTAGGACACAAGTGTTCCCTCCTAAAGACTTAATCTTCAAGGCATTTAATCTCACACCGTTTGACAAGGTATATGGAATAACCAGCTACATGTAGTATTTAGTTAAAGGTGTACAATTACAGGATTTGTTTTTCTGTACTTGACAGGTACTACGAGTCAGGAACTAAAGCTATAATGGAATTGTCTAATTTTAATTTGTAACATCATTTCTTGTCTACTTACACACCGATACAACTTAAATTTAGTTCCTGACCCCAAGTACCTGTGCCAATTACAGGATTTTGAAAAACAAATTGCTGAACATATAAAATTATGTATCAGACTTTATAATTAGCATATTAATGTTGTATAAACTGTGATGTGTATATGTATGTAAAGCTACACTTTAGATTAATTATCTTTCTTTCAAATCACTGGAGTTATCAGGTCATTTAACATGATATTAGAAATAATATTATAACCTGCTTAAATCTTAGCAGAAAAAAATCAATAACTGAAGTGGTTTAACAATTAACCTTGTAAATTACAATTCAGCACTTATCTCCTTGCAGGTAAAAGTTGTCATTATTGGACAAGATCCATACCATGACTCTGGGCAGGTGAGATTATTTCAGCAGTTTTTTAACGTTACATGTAGCTTGATTATTTGTTATGGTTCCCTACATTATGATACTGTACATGTACATAAATGCTCTAGCAGCTTCATTCCAATGATCAAACTTCACAGTTCACACAGTGATAAAGGACCATAATATCTCTGACAAGTTCAAAATTCAGTGGTTTTGGGCCAAGGTCAAAATCACTTTTACTAGATTTAGCAGGGGCCATTATAAGGGACATGTATTTTTATAGTGATACCCAGTGTGCTTTTAATATTTCATACTCTATTTATATAATGCTACATTTTGCATTTTGAGTTACAGACTTATGATTTAATTTTAGAGGAATATCCCTATACAATTTCTATGGAAGCTCAGGATAACATGAAATGTACATGTCACCACATGTTGCAGTGTCTTGACTTGAAAGTCTTGAAATTCAATTGGCATAAATATCTTGATAAGTCCTTGAATCTATATGTCATTGGTGTTAAATTTAAATACATAAGATAATTATCCGGTATAGTCACAAAACTGAATCTTCATAACTCAAAGTCTGTATGAATTAATCAGGATAAAATCTATAGCTTCCTGTAGTGTTGACTCTGCCAATATGTAATAAAAACATTACACATAATTTTTTTACAATAATTGTTAAACACAAATTATATTGATTTCACACATTTGATCCTTTATACACTCCATGGTTTGTTTTCCTGTAGTTTATTTTTTGTATTGAGCATTTTACCAATATATGTATCTCAAAATGTTTAGGCCATGGGAATGGCGTTTTCCGTACCACTGGGAACAAAACCACCGCCGACGTTGAAGAACATATATAAGGAGTTAACCAATGACAAGAAAATCACAAACTTTGAGACCCCTACTCACGGAAATTTGGAAGATTGGGCAAAGAGAGGAGTGTTTCTACTAAATGTTACATTAACTGTTGAGTAAGTATATATAGACATACTGAACCATGTCTGGTAAAATTTTATTTTAAATCTTTGTCTTGTTATTTTATATCTCTTTGTTGTTAAGGTACTGAACCATATCTGGTAAAATTTTATTTTAAATCTTTGTCTTGTTATTGTATATCTCTTTGTTGTTAAGGTACTGTAAAACATGAAATGTGTGTAAAAAGTTTCATTGTTTTCTTGGTTGATAGCCTATGGAATCAAAAATATGAATAAAACAAACATTGATTGTATTATCAATATATTATTGTTGCATGTGCTAACCAGGAAATCATTTGACTTGATAGCTCCAAACAATGGAAATTTCATTTTATACAGAAAAGTTTCATTGTGAGTCTCTGTGTGTTGTTATTGTAGGGTTTCATGTTGGAAACTGTATGTTATATTGTGGACAATGATACATTAGTGTATGTCTGACTGAAGGCCATATAATACCTTTCTATCTTGATAAAGGTGTATGCTGTTGTGGCAAAATTTCATCTAGAGTCTTTGTGTTATGGTAAATTAATTTTATCATGAGTTTGTGTTGTTATGGTGAAATTTCATCGCAAGTCTGTGTTGTTATGGTGAAATTTCATCACAAGTCTGTTGTTATGATAAATTTCATCGAAAGTCTGTTGTTATGGTGAAATTTCATCAGGAGTCTATGTTGTTATGGTAAAATTTCATCGCAAGTCTATGTTGTTATGGTGAAATTTCATCGCAAGTCTATGTTGTTATGGTGAAATTTCATCGAGAGATCTATGTGTGGTTATGGTAAAATTTCATCTTGAGTTCCTGTTTGTTGCCTTGATTATTAGTTTATCAGAAAGTTTGACAAGGATACTGGAAAATGAATTTGAAAGTACCTATGTTGATGACGGGGTGTAATCTTGTATCAGTCATGAGAAAATATATATACCGGTACATGTAGCTCTACATGGGTCAAGGTTTTATAAATAACTGCAATAGTAAGTTTTGTATTTTGGTAGAGTTTCACCTCAATAATTTTTTGCTGTACTTTTTTCAGAGCCCACAATGCTAATTCACATTCCAAATATGGTTGGCAGAAGTTCACCGATCAAGTCATCCGAATCATCAGTAAGAACTGTTCTGCTGTTGTGTTCCTTCTTTGGGGCAACTTTGCCCATAAAAAGGAGAGTTTGATTGATAAAAAAAAACACTCCGTAATCAAAACAGCTCATCCATCACCATTGTCATATAAAAAGTTTGAGAATTGTAAGTGTTTCTCTTTGGTTGACGAAGCACTAATGAAGAAAAAACAAGGCAAAATGGACTGGTCGCTACAATAAAAATTCCGCCTTATTGAATGAAAGGCAGTTGATCGTGAATATAGAATGGGTACCAGAGATAAAAGATCGACACAATACTTCATTATGAGGATGGCTATATATATTGTTTTATCTGTAGTCAATACAAACAGGAAGTACATTACACTATAACACTTTTTGCTACGTTGTATGTCACGGTTCTACGGAGTACAATCCACAAAAACTGTTAAGAGTCTCAAAGCCATCAAAAGCTTACTGAAAACAAAGAATTGTTGTTCCAATAAAAACAAAACTGCAGTCCAGGTGACTGACAGCAACAATTAAAGGAGGTGGTGCATAGGAGGGCTAAATCGGCCCACGGCGTTTTTTTTCCTGGAAACATATTTTTGTCAAAAGCATAATATCCCCGATTATGTGGGAGGAATTAATTTCCATTCCTCAATGTATATATTCTTTTTTTGGTGATTTCATTATTTCCCCATCAAACTGCATAAGAAGCTAATGTTTTGACCACTAATTATTATAGAACACATTTTTATTTCCTATTTGTGAAACAAATTCACCCCATTTGTTTAAGGTTTAATTTTGTATATGAATCATCACGCTCCGTGACACTAAAATTAAATTTCAGCCTAATTTGATGTCTTCTTTGTGAAAATCATTGTTTTTAACTTTTCATTTAAAGTCTAATACCACAAAGTTATTAATGGAGTACTATCAAAATTTCCGGTTAGAAATAATCTATGGATATTCATAAAAATTTAATGAAACAAATTTATTTTGTGAATTACTGGATATGCCAAGATTTTATTATGTTAAATGCATACACCCCAAATTTTGGATAACATATCAAAGTACCGAAAGTACTGAAAAATAGAGGCAAATGCTACAAAAGGTACATCAAAACGTTCGATTAAACATTATTTTATGACAAACGTTTTACTGATCATGTTGTGGGCTTATCTAATTATGATTGTAACCACACCATGTAGCTTCGTGTAGTCTATTATGAGATTTACATCATCAGTGACATAAAATTCCGTTGTTGTAATGGCTTTTTGTTCTGATTGCTAGTTCCTAAATAAAAAAGCACACTTGCCTTTACTTTACACTTTACACTTTACACTTTACTGCTTGTGTCAGACAGGGTGCTCCTTTTTAACCCTTGGTTTTTTAATACAATTTACTTCATGACCTTTCTTTTTATGCAAAAATCTTTTGTTATCCAGTAATTTTTGATGATTTTTTTTGGTTGTGTATTAAGATTAATATGCAAACATGTTTTTTAAAAGCAAAATTTGATAGTACTCCAACGATTATTACATTTTATCTACTTAACAAATAAAAGAAAATTTCAAGAAGGTAAATTTTTTACTGATAATTTTGTTAAAAAAGCTGTAATTACACTTTCTATTATACAAATTCATACTAAACACACACTAACTACTGTTTTCATAATGCACCAAATATCTTATATTTTTATGATGGTATATTAAATGTCAATGTTTTTAATATTTTTATCAAATATATGTTTAATTTAGATAAGTTTACACCAGTAAAATCCTTCTTTTCAATACCAATGCGTTTGTTCATGTTGTTTGGTAAATTGACACTGATGCAAATTTGCTTGAGTTGCTTGAATGGCTCGTTGACAATATATTTCTGGAGTTTGATGAGGAGAGTTTTAAATAGACTGTTGATGTATCCTTGGGAACAAACTATGCCTCTTATTTTACCAACTTGTCTTGTTTCATATGCTGTGTTTATCCGACAGCTACATCATATCAGGCTATCAGCACTTAATTTTAAATATATATTGTGATGAATGCAGAAAATTTTGCTCGGATGTTTTCGTGTTTTCCATCTCCTCTAACGACAGAAAGTAGGTATGTTGGTGTAGTGCTTAGACAGTAATCGGGAAATTTTATCTTTAGCTTGTTGACTTCATTTTTAGCTCACCTGGTCCAAAGGACCAAGGTGAGCTTATGCCATACCGTGGCGTCCGTCCGTCCGTCCGTCCGTCGTCCGTCTGTCCGTCAACAATTGACTTATTTGACTTCTTCTTCATAACTGCTGATCGGAATTTGCACAAATTTGGTCAGAAGCATCCCTATGGGTAGGGGACTCAAAATTGTACAAATGACGGGGCTGACCCCCTGTGGGCCTCTGGGGCGGGGCCAAAAGGGGTCAATTTGGCATTATTGATATAAACAACTTCTTCTCTGAAACCAAGCAATGGCTATCGCTCATATTTGCCTGGTAGCATCACTATTGGGTGGGGATTCAAAATTGTACAAATGATGGGGCTGACCCCCCGGGGGCCTGAGGGGCGGGGCCGAATGTGGTAAATCCGGCTATATTCATATAAACGACTTCTTCTCTGAAACCAAGAAATGGCTATCGCTCATATTTGCCTGGTAGCATCACTATGGGGTGGGGATTCAATATTGTAGAAATGATGGGGTTGACCCCCCAGGGGCCTGAGGGGCGGGGCCAAAAGGGGTCAGTTTGCAGAATTGATATAAAAGACTTCTCCTCTGAAACTAAGCAATAGATATCGCTCATATTTTACTGGTAGCATCCCTATGGGGTGGGGATTCAAAATTTTACAAATGGTGCGGCTGACCCCCCAGGGGCCTGAGGGCCGGGGGCCAAAATTGGACAATTTGTTTAAACAACTTCTTCTCTGAAACTAAGCAATTGATATTACTCACATTTGTATGGTAGCATGGTTATGGGGTGGGGATTCAAAATTGTAAAAATGTTGGGGTTGACCCTGGCGCCAGGGGGCTGGAGGTGTGGCCAAAAGGGGTCAATTTGGCTAACTTGATTTAAACAACTTATTCTCTGAACCTTAGCAATGATTTCACTGGTAGCATCATATTGGGTTAAGGATTCAAAATTGCATAAAGGAAGGAGCTGACCCCCCAGGGGGCAGAGGGCAGGGTCAAAAGGGGTCTAAACAAGTTCTTCTCTGAAACCAAGCAATGGATATCACTCACATTTGTGGTAGCATCCCTATAGGGTCGCGCCAAAAGTCAATTTCATTTCATGGATTAATGCACTTTTTGCCCCCCCCCCCCCCCCCCCCCCCCCCCCCCCTCTTGATCCGCTAAAGTGTTTGAACATGTACATGTACCGCTACTGCAGAGAAGGACAGATTGCACACCTGTGCAGTGTCAGTTACATGTGCTGTTGCAGAAAAAGGCATAAGGACGCGAAAACCCACGTAATAACGCAAATTGAAACACGTAAATACATAAATCGAAACACGTAATAAAGCGAAAAATAAGTTATTACGTATTCCAAGCCTATATAACGACGCATTCTGTCGATAGATGAGATTGACCGAAACATATATAAATGCGTACTTCCGATTGGGATTTAGCGAAATAGAAATGCAGTAAAACTCGGATAAGTCGAAGTCTACGGGATCAAGCAATATATTCGACTTATCCTATGGTTCGACTTATCCGTGCCCGTAGGTACAGTATGCGGAGAAAAAATACCCAAGTATCATCGATATCGGCTGTATCCCAAACAAGTGCTTGGCAATCAACATGGTCGAAAATAAAAAATAAATAATAACAAAGAAATCGATTGTACATGATAGCAATTATTCGTTACTATGATAAACGATTATACGGTTACATATCACACGGAGTCGTACACATTACAGCATGATATCTATGAAAACAATACATACATTATAAGGATATAAATGTATATATTGTACCCACATTATTTCTCTTAAAATCCGTTTATATTATTCTACAATTAAACAATATGAAACAATAAACAGTTCAGGAAAATTTGATCGACCGTACACTTGCTAATTTTGTATAAAAGGTGAAGGCCGCGGTCAGTGTTTGTACAGAATAAAAAAAAACATCCCGCATATCATTTTTACTATTGCATCGCTGTATTCAGAATTTAGGCATAAATAGATAGATCAATGATCACAGACAAGTGTTTTTACTGTGCATTTTTCGGGTGGAAGATATGTAATTTATCATTTATTTTTCCCTTATATCCAATTCTAGCTCATTCAGAAATGAAGAAAGTATGTATATTAACATGAACTCCTAATATGTGCAATAACCCTTAAGTTAGACTGTTTGATATTGGACTCTTTCCGTAATAGCTTCCGTATGTAATAACCAAGTCTACACATGATCATACATGTGGTTATCATTTGATTTTCTCCATGTTCACAATGTTTTAGTCCACATATACTTCGAACAATACTACATGTACAATACACATTGTGACTCGGACACACATACATGCGTTTTACTGTGTATCGAATTAAATACACACAGGTTAATTATATTGAGAGACATACCAGTATGTAACAAAGGTCTAGGTATGGTACTATTCTCAAGCTAGCCGTGACATTGTATTGTATTATAATGCGTTTTGTGTGTTAACATTTTACGATCACGTAGCATGAACGCTTTTGACTAGTTAGTATTCATTAATCAAGCATTTCCTGACAAACAAGAAAGCCCCTAAGGTAATGTAACATTGCCATTTCCTTTTTGGTACACCAAGATATTATATATAGGTTTCTGTTGCACTCTATTCTTGTTTAATTTGTGTGTTTTATTATGTTTTTGAACCGGTCAGACAGGCACACTGGATCAATTTAAGGTACTATATCGATTAAAACATTTGATAACAGTAATTAAGTTTAGCGGGGAATATACCAGAGAGTCAGTATAATGTTAGAATACCATAGGAACCTTTAAGTAGACCGTTAACAGAGGCCTATGACAAGCCAAGTTGTCATTTATTCGCGAAGCAGTGTTGATCCAGTATTTTACCAAATTATTTAAGATATCTTATATGTTTATGATATATCTTATATATTATATAAGATATCTTGTAAAGAAAAAAATATAATATATCTCATTCATAATATTATGTAAGATATCTTAAAAAGTATATACGACATATTATAAAATATATAAGATATCTTATATAATTGATAAAATCCTGGATCAACGTTGCTCCGTGAAAAATGACAACTTGGCTTGCCATAGAGGCCTGTTAAAAATCCATGTAATCATAATTATGATTCTACGTTCAACCCAACATAAATCATTTATCACATGAACTCAACACCTATATGTGAATGGGAGTGCCTTCGGCGGTCAACCATTTTTGAACACATCTTAATACATTTTTATGATATTGAAGATATGGTACAGTTTGTGGGTCCTCATGATCTGATGATGGTGTCAAATGGAGACAGGTGCCAATGAGACATATCAAATCCTAAAGCATAGAAAAGAAAGTACATTGAATATATATAATCTTCCAGCGTTGCAAATGGAGGCGCTGCCGTTACAGCAAGCTTTTTGGAGTCTTTTTTTTTTATATCACCCAAGTATACTACAAAGAGCAGCACCATACCAATATGTCTTATGTATGGGGTCTATGTCCCATGAATGAGTTAAATGTCCTACGAATGGGTTCTATGTCCTATGGATGGGTTCTATGTCCTATAAATGGGGTCTATGTCCTATGAATGGGGTCTATGTCCTATGAATGGGGTCTATTTCCTATGGATGGGTTCTATGTCCTATGGATGGGTTCTATGTCCTATGGATGGGTTCTATGTCCTATAAATGGGTTCTTTGTCCTGTGGATGGGTTATATGTCCTATAAATGGGTTCTCTATGAATGGGTTATATGTCCTATGAATGGGTTCTAGGTCCTATGGATGGGTTCTATGTCCTATGAATGGATTATATGTCCTATGAATGGGTTCTATGTCCTATGGATGGGTTCTATGTCCTATGGATGGGTTCTATGTCCTATGGATGGGTTCTATGTCCTATAAATGGGTTCTTTGTCCTGTGGATGGGTTACATGTCCTATGAATGGGTTCTATGTCCTATGGATGGGTTCTATGTCCTATTAATGGGTTCTATGTCCTATGGATGGGTTTTATGTCCTATGAATGGGTTCTATGTCCTATGAATGGGTTCTATGTCCTATGAATGGGTTCTATATCCTATGGATGGGTTCTATGTCCTATGAATGGGTTCTATGTCCTATGAATGGGTTCTATGTCCTATGGATGGGTTTTATGTCCTATGAATGGGTTCTATGTCCTATGGATGGGTTCTATGTCCTATGAATGGGTCCTATGTCCTATGAATGGGTTCTATGTCCTATGGATGGGTTCTATGTCCTATGAATGGATTCTATGTCCTATGAATGGGTTCTATGTCCTGTGAATGGGTTCTATATCCTATGGATGGGTTCTATGTCCTATGAATGGGTTCTATGTCCTATGGAGGGGTTCTATGTCCTATGGAGGGGTTCTATTTCCCATGAGTGGGTTCTATATCCTATGGATGGGTTCTATATCCTATGAATGGGTTCTAGGTCCTATGGATGGGTTATATGTCCTATGGATGGGTTATATGTCCTATGGATGGGTTCTATTTTGTATGAGTGGGTTCTATATCCTATGGATGGGTTCTATATCCTATGGATGGGTTCTATATCCTATGAATGGGTTCTAGGTCCTATGGATGGGTTATATGTCCTATGGATGGGTTATATGTCCTATGGATGGGTTCTATTTCGTATGAGTGGGTTCTATATCCTATGGATGGGTTCTATATCCTATGGATGGGTTCTATTTCCTATGATAGGGTTCTATATCCTATGGATGGGTTCTATGTCCTATAAATGGGTTCTATGTCCTATAAATGGGTTCTATGTCCTATGAGTGGGTTCTATGTCCTATGAATGGGTTCTATTTCCTATGATAGGGTTCTATATCCTATGGATGGGTTCTATGTCCTATGAATGGGTTCTATATCCTATTAATGGGTTCTATGTACTATGAGTGGGTTCTATGTCCTATGAGTGGGTTCTATGTCCTATGAATGGGTTCTATTTCCTATGATAGGGTTCTATATCCTATGGATGGGTTCTATGTCCTATGGATGGGTTCTATGTCCTATAAATGGGTTCTATGTCCTATAAATGGGTTCTATGTCCTATGAGTGGGTTCTATGTCCTATGAATGGGTTCTATTTCCTATGATAGGGTTCTATATCCTATGGAAGGGTTCTATGTCCTGTGAATGGGTTCTATATCCTATGAATGGGTTCTATGTCCTATGAATGGGTTCTATATCCTATGGATGGGTTCTATATCCTATTGATGGGTTCTATGTCCTATGGATGGGTTCTATATCCTATGAGTGGGTTTTATGTCCTATTGATGGGTTCTATATCCTATGGATGGGTTCTATGTCCTATGGATGGGTTCTATGTCCTATGAATGGGTTCTATATCCTATGGATGGGTTTTATATCCTATGAGTGGGTTCTATATTCTATGGATGGGTTTTATGTCCTATGAATGGGTTCTATATCCTATGGATGGGTTTTATATCCTATGAATGGGTTCTATATCCTATGAGTGGATTCTATGTCCTATGAATGGGTTCTATGTCCTATGGATGGGTTCTATGTCCTATGGATGAGTTCTATGTCCTATGAGTGGGTTCTATATCCTATGGAAGGGTTCTATGTCCTATGAATGGGTTTTATGTTCTATGGATGGGTTATTTGTCCTATGGACGGGCTTTATGTCCTATGAATGGGTTCTACGTCCTATGGATGGGTTCTATGTCCTATGGATGGGTTCTATGTCCTATGGATGGGTTCTATATCCTATGGATGGGATATATGTCCTATGAATGGGTTCTATGTCCTATGAATGGGTTTTATGTTCTATGAATGGGTTCTATGTCCTATGAATGGGTTCTATGTCCTATGGATGTGTTCTATGTCCTATGGATGGGTTCTATATCCTATGGATGGGTTCTATGTCCTATGAATGGGTTCTATATCCTATAAATGGGTTCTATGTACTATGGATGGGTTCTATGTTCTATGAGTGGGTTCTATGTTTTATGAATGGGTTCTACATCTGTATGTCCTATGAATCCATTTCTATTTTAAAATACCATTTCCAACACATGTGAGATGTGTCCTTGACTTCATGTGTAATCGAAGGAAGATATAATTTATTATTATAAAGCAGATGATTGGTTGAGAATAGAGATTCACTTTCGTGAATATATTTGTAAACATGGCGAATTACGGGATTCTTTCTGCGTTCTTCAAGTATGGTTTTTGTCAAAATAAATCGGAATTTGAGTTCCACACATTTAAAAACAGTTGCGGTATTCATATACTCGTGTAATTATTTGAAAATCTGCAATTAATCTTTAGATGATCTTGGTATACATACAGTCACTATGTCTAAGCATATGTTAAAAACCAAATTACATATTCTGATAAGAGTAATTCCAAGGATAAGTTTTATAAAATCTTGATGCCATTAACTGTATTCTATGATCAATTGAATATACAATACCTTTCTAAAAAAAAAATTCTGTCTGCTCAAGTAGACAGCAGACGGAGCTGCCCACAAAATTTTGTACCGTGACTTCCCTTGGAGAAAAATGAAATGCATGAAAAAATTCACAAAGACACTGTTGCATGATAACATTTCTAAAATGTAATCAATATTTTCAAGTAACATTTTATGTTATTTTCTGTCATATGATAAGAAACATTTGACCGAGCTTACTTCTCTTTTGGAGGACTACATATTCAACACTTAGTCGTTAAAAAGTAACCATTTGAAACCGGCTACAGCTCAACGTGAGAGAAGGAATAACTACAGTCTTGGAATATGGAATTTACAGAATCCATGTGTAATCTTGTTTTTGGGATTGATTTATTTGTGTTGTAGTGCCTACATAAGTTGTTTGTTCCTGGATTGAGTACTGATTGGGTACAAAACTGTGTTAAGGTTCTCATCAGTCAACGGCGTGCTACCCAGAATACAAGGAATGGTCGACTGTAATGTCGAGGGGACATTCTGTTCGTCTCTGTTGACCTCTGAGTAAAAGCAGAGTAATGCCATTGTGTGACAAAATCATCTACTTATATTGAAACATGACACAAGGATTATCTAAAGTTGAGGAATGGTCGGGTTGGGTGGGATTTTTTCGATAAAAATACGTCGTCAGAAAGCTAGACTTATAACCAATATGTATTTTGCATATTACTACTCCTGTGCCATGGTCTCATAATACCGATATGGCCATAGTAGCATTATAAATTGAAAATGCAGAGCAAATATGAATATATCGATATAACACATACATTTAATAATATAATTAGGAGACAGTATCCATTTAACCTGAACCAAAACCATTTTTATTTCAGACAGATTCATTGACTGGCAAATAAAGCGAGGATTGCAATGAGGAGAGTAATGAATAGTATACTGATTTTTGCAGTCGTGTAATTGCATCTAGGAAAGTGCCGGGGTTGACCGAAAGAAAGACAAATCAGTTAATTGTCAACCGACTCAATTTTCCATGACAGGACGTTATGCAAGGGTCACTCAAATCAATTGATTAATCAAACGACACTTTACAGACACCTGGCAGCAATGAAAATTTCAATACCCTCATCGTTCATTGTGATTACAATAACCTGTGTATTTTCTATGATGATAGTCAAATTCTATCTTATCAACGGTGATGACATAAACAACATTCCAGCTGAAATTGGGAAAAACTGGGACAGGTTTTTCCCTTTCTCGGAAGACAAGAAACTTGCAGTTCATGCACAAGCATTCAATGTTTCTGTTTTGCGACAGAACCCCAATAAATCATTTGACTACAAAAAATCCATGGCAGCTTTAAACAGTGCTCAAGTGGACCATACAGACCCTCGTTTGGTGGAACTAATAAGAAATTATTATATAGAGCCACCATCTTTGGAGCCATACAAGCTGGACAATCCTAACAAACTTGAATATTCCAACGGGCAAACTCCCTTCGTCGATAGTAGACTCAACTACATGGTGAGTGCCTTCAGACGCAGACTCACTAGTCGATAATACATCCGTATTTTTTGGACTGCATTGTGAGTACAGATACCTAACACTAACTGATCGGGGGGGGGGGGGGGGGGGGGGTGTCCTCTCATAATACCGATATGGCCTTAGTAGCATTATAAATTGAAAATGCAGAGCAAATATGAATATATCCTCAAATGTCCTCCGAAGAAAAAAAGGGGCGGGGGGGGGGGGGGGGGGGGGGGGGGCGACCCAGAGCAAATATGAATATATCCTCAAATGTCCTCCGAAGAAAAAAAGGGGGGGGGGGGGGACCCAGAGCAAATATGAATATATCCTCAAATGTCCTCCGAAGAAAAAAAGGGGGGGGGGGGGGGGGACCCACAGGACACACACACACACACACCCCCCCCCCCCCCCCCCCCCCCCCCCCCCCCCCCCCTTTTTCTTCGGAGGACATTTTTTTTACAGCCTAAATTACTAAATGTATGCTCTAATAGACAACTAATCCATCTAGTTAGCTAATATCATGTCGTTGTCATCCAGATGTTTATATAATACGGGATATTGTTTCTTAACATTTATATTTACCATGCAAAAACACAATACATCTTCTTATGGTTTATTTCTCAAAATACACTTACTTGTTATTATGCAAGAAAATGAAAACATTGACAATGAATTCTGGTTTTTCAATAACATGTTTTAGAATATGAAATGCTTTGCACGCACTTATCAATATTCATATTAAGTGACTCCACTTTGTGTGTAATTACAAAATATATAAGAGCTTATATATTTAGTTATATAATCCTTTTGATCACCAGATTAATTCTTTATGGCGTATTTTCGGACAGGAAGGTGGATTTTATGTCGAATGTGGAGGACTTGATGGCGAAAAAGGATCAAATACTCTTTTCTTTGAGAAAGTAAGGAAATGGAACGGACTTTTGATCGAGGGCGATCCGTCAAATTACGCCATGTTGAAGTCTAAACACAGAAAGGCATTCACTTTGAACGCATGCCTATATCCTTACACTTTTCCCGCTCTGGTAGGTGTTCAAATTCATTATGCAGGGTTCTATGGCTCCGTGGAACAGTTTTATTTCACAGTTTCTTAATTGCATTAATTGGTAGCCTAAATTGCAGTTATTCTATAACTATATACATGTATCATTAAGTTTTAAATTCCTTTTTTGTTCACATTGGTTTTATTCATTTGACGACATTGCTTCTTCGATTCAATTACCTCACTTTCATATTTTCCGGTTGCTGATTATATGCAGTTGTACTTAGCATTACAGACGAAATAGCTACTTGATAGTGCTAAACGCTTTTATTCATTATTTTACATAAACTGTATCTATCACCAAATTAAAATATGCTAATAGCTTGTAAGTGTCTTATACAATCCATTTATCATCCGAGAATTCGTGTAAGTTCTACATTCAGAATGGAACCTGTGTACCTGTTAGTGTATTAACCAGTATAACTGAAATCAGTTGTTGAAGAAATTTTCCTTGCATTACATTAAATTCTACAACACATTGTTGCGATTTCTATGTTTATCTTAGGTGAATTTTCATAAGGCTTTCAACTTGGGCCGGATCATGCACGCTGCGTCAGTTAGCGCTTGGAACAAACGTAACCGCGCCACGGCTGACCCGGCAGAGGTACCGTTTAATATTTTACCTAGTTTGGGTTCTGAGGCGTATTTATATTGGCGGTGATATTTTTTTTCTCATTTTTCGCGTTTAAAATATATCTTGCTAAGTTACAATTTCGCAAACTACAGTTCCTTTTGTTGTTTTCTACGGCAAGAACATGTAATAGGGGTGTGTCAATTCATCATTGTGCTTGTTTGATGAAATTCAATTATAACAAACCTGGAGTGCGCCAACATAGATACAGGTACGTGTAAACAGTATGTTGCGAGTATTTAGATAAATATTCATTTAACACTAGCGACAGTATAATAACATGTCATCAGACCTTAGAACGCTTGTTGCAATCATTATTCAGTGATATGCTTGGCTGTTGAGGTGTTAGGTAATTATATTTATTGCATTTTCGCCAGTGAAATATAAATTAATCAAACTAATAAAACTTATATTTTCACTGCAGCTATGAGCAGTGAAAATATAAGATTTTGCAGTGAAAATATAAGTTTTCCGTTTTTGACCAATCAGAGCTAACCTTTGTATTCACCTCGTTGAAACTTGCTGATTTTTCCAGTCGAAGCGGAGATAGATAAATTGGTTATTTTGCTGTATTTCTGAAATATTTTGACTAGTTTTTGAATAAATACTCACTTGACGTTAGCTATTCATGCACAGATTCTCCGATAACAACAGAAAACGCATACATTGCGTTGATCAGTCCTTTCAAAATGGCGCCGTCAAGTTGACGTAGAGTAATGTCACAAAGAGATGACGTCATTACTGATTCCCGCACTTTTTGACACTATTCATTTTTCGATGTTTTCAATTTGGTTTTTTAGTATATGAAATGCAATAAAAAGAAAAACTTATATTTCACTCGTATGACAGAATATTTCGATATTTTTCACTCGTGCTTCGCACTCGTGAAAATATCGATATTCTGTCATACGAGTGAAATATATGTTATATTAAACGGGAAACCATTCAATGTCCTCTATTTAAGCATTAAACTGTCTTTTTATGGATTATATGGTCTATATAGATGCCAGAGCTTTGCAGACAATCTTCATAATGCGCGCTAGCGCATTATGAAATGATTGTCTGCAAAGCTCTGGCATCTATATAGACCATATAATCCATAAAAAGACAGTTTAATGCTTATATTTACGTTTTCTATATTAGTTTCTTTTCGATTTCAACTTTAATTTTCATTATAATTTGAAATCTGACTTTTACCGACGTTTCCATTGTCAGAGGTCAACAAATTGAACAGCCTATTGTGATTCACGTGCTGATTGGCAAAAAAAAAATAAAAAAAATAGTGCATGGAAATAATTAAAAAAATACTGAAAACATCATCAGATATTTTAATAACAATATCAATAATATTGGTAGTCAGTATTTCAGAATATACGGATGAATTATTCAGTTTGTTAACGATTTCGGAATTTTTTTTTTTTAATTTACCATCCGGAACAATTATGCGGATGGAAATTTCACCCGTCACCACGCGCACGCAACGGCTGACAGCATTGACAGAGTTTAGCTATGAAAGTTGAATGTGCAGTGGGAGAAAGTGGAATTCGCCAAAAAACCAGATGTAAACATGTTCTTTGATTGCATGGAAACCTGATTACAGTTTATAGTAGCTACAACAGCACCGGTGTCAGGGATACGACCAATGAGAGAAGTGACATTGGCCGAGGGAGTTAGACGAGCTTCAGCGACAACGTTGCTTGTGACGGGTACCATGGCTGTTTCACGTTTAGGATGCGTTAGACACGATAATGCACCACTTGATGCTTTCTTTTGTGAAGAAGAAACTGTTCTATTGTACGACCGGAGAGAAGCCTCGTTCTTATGATTTGACATAAACATGATGTGTCGGGTTTCAAAATGTTTGTCATTCAAACACTGGATGGCGGTGGCGCGCAAACAATGTGGTGTGTAATGATTTTCCACTCTGGCCCCGGAACAAATATCTGTCAGCATATGTGTTTATTAAATCTTGTTTTATTCCTATTTTCGTGATTGTTAACCATTCTTACCTTTATTTTCGTTTTACATTTTAAGATTTGTTTTCTGGTCTCGTACTCTATCCGATAGCATGATGAGCAATGATAAGATGCCATTTGTTTACATTGGTTGCAAGTAGTTCCGGGGGATCCGGTCGCGTATGAATAACACCCGAATGCACGATTTGGGTGTCAGTTATGCATAGAATGGTGTCACGCTTTGGGTGTCAGTTATACTCTCATAGACTGCAAATTTGTTTAGTTTGTTTATATCATGGCTTTGCCATCCAAATGTAAATATATGTATTTATATATATACATACTTTAAAAAGACACGAACTTTTCCCTACAGGCAATGAGGTGTCGCATTAGTGACCAGAATACGTTATATAACGTTTTTATAACTATATAGTTCTCCTTTAAATCCGATATTTATTCCAATCTTAATCAGCAACATTCAATTCGTCTTTGCTTATTTACTATGCTTTTGAAAGGAAAGATTTCCAGTAATTGTGCTTATTATTGACTGACTTAGGAATATTCAGATTCATACATGTATTGTTTCAGTATTTTTACAATTTAAAATCAATTCGTTAATTAATACCCTTCAAATGTGTGATTCATTTTCGCCAACAATTCTTGTGTAAGGGCCGGGTATTTTCAAATGTTTCGTTTTTAATTCTTGTATATTTATTGGGATGTACCTCATTCTTGTGCATGTGTTCATTTGTTTTAGATATGTCTTCCATTCCTGTGTACATGCCTGGGAAATGTGTCATTGGTTTTTGTATATGTAGCTTGCAAATGTGTTATATTTCTTGTGTATACTTTTCAAATATACTAGAGGGTGACACCTGAAGGATGTCACAGATGGAATGAAGTGCAGTAAGGGGCGCTAACTCTGTTCCAGCAGTTTTCATCAAAACCGCTCACTATCAAAATTTCGACCAATAAGAAGACCTTGTGTTGTGGGCCGCCGTAGCCGATTGGTTAAGGGGCCCAGACACTTTATCACTAGCCCTTCATCTCTGGGTTGCGAGTTCGAAACACATATAGGGCAGATGCCTTTTTATGACTGTAGGTCGGTGATTTTTCTCTGGGTACTCCAGCTTTCCACCACCAACAAAACCAGGCACGTCCTTAAATGACCCATTCGGAACCCCTTAGGTTTTTTTTTTTTCAAAATACACCTCGGACGTGAATGGTTATTTGAAGAAACGTTTTATTACGTGACAAATCATTTGGTAATGAAAATGGCGCCCACGCCACAAAAGGTTGTGTTTCAGCAAGACACGCTGAATTCTTGAATTCCATTTAATACATGTTGAAGTGTTCTTTTTTTTGTTTCGTCATTAAACTAATTGCATTATCAAATTTAGATAAAGCGATGTTAACACACGTTGAAAAGTCTATGGGCGCTGCCATGTTTGCTTATAATGTACTCAGTACAACAACTTAAAATAATGAAAGATATTTCAATAAACAAATTTTAAACATGTGGAATGTCCAATTTGAACCTTAGAACCAGTAACTTTATTTAAAATGATTAAAAGAAATGTTTTACCTAAATCATGCGCGAACTCAATTGCCAGTTATTTTGCTCCGTCATTATTACGCGAAACCGCATTTCTCCAGGATCTGGATAGATTACTGGACTACTAACGTTAGCGTCCGAGGGTAGGTATAGCCAATTCGATGATGATCCGAATGTAAATGACCCTTCCTTTTTATATGACGTTAAAAACTTTATTTACATATTTCATTGAAATCAAACAATATGTAAATTCGAACCAATCAGAGGCTAGGAAATGACGACCTTTTCGGTAAAATGTTAATAAAATAATAAATTGAGGTTACAAGAGTAACCAGTGTCCCATGATGTACCTACATACCAAATTTAAATTTCATTGCAATCGGACAATAACTTAAATCTTCGAACATTAATACGTTCCGTTACTACACTTCATCCTTTATAATATTCTATCGTCAATTTATCGATCGGAATCCTGAGATATCATTACCACGATAATATTAAATAATTAACGAATTACGTTGCTAATGCTGCCATTCATTATAATATTAGAATTCATTAAAGTATTTATATTACTAAGTATAAAATACCGCTTGAGTATTAATACTAAAAATAAATTCCACAAGTGTACACAAAATCCTTAACATCACTTCTGGTTATAACATCATATATTGGGACCGAGTTCACAATTAGCTTCGCTATATGTTACATTGTAATATTAAAATTCATAATAAATTCCCAAAATTGCATTTACAACTTTCTATTTCACCTGGTCAAGACCAACATCTGAGAAACAAAATATAAAAGTTTCAACACAGCATGTTGGACATTATCAGGAGATATCTGTCAACAGCTGTCACCAAATACCGATTATATACATCCGGGTCTGGGGTAGAGGTCAAATCTACACCCAAAAGTGTGTTAAGGTAGACCGACCCTTCTGTGACGTCACAGACATGAGTCCGGCGATCCGGCGTCCGGCGATCCGGGCCCTTGATTATATTCACGAATAGTTACATCTGGTTTAATTTTCAAGTCAGCTGGGAGATAAATGTTTAGGCCTACAGCACGATGCGGTCAAGAGGTAAAGGGGTCAGTTTTGTAAAACTAAAAGACTAGGTAAGGCTTATGCTTTCAATGAAGTGAGAACATAAATTAAAGATGGTCCATTGAAAACAAGGACAGCGCCGATGTATCACATAATGTGCCAATGTGTGACGACCATATAACTTTAGTTACAATCTCGGCGGAGACAATTTATATCAAGTCAGGAAGAGGTTAGCACATCTCCAATTTATGGCAATGTAGAACAAGAGGACACTTCATGGCGCACGGGCCGACGCATAGTGGAGTTGGGGACTTTGGCCGATGCTCTAAAAGTACATGCACTTTGCGGCAACCAACAATTACTTCAGTATGTACTCCATCTGTCAGATTGTATATTGTTTGGGGAACGTTAGTTCGGCCTTGCGCACTTTACATGTGATATATTGTTATTCAGAATACGAGGTAGTCAACCATATTCCAACCGCGGCTAGACACAGATCAGAAAAAGGAGGAAACGCATGGGACGTAAACACAAAACTTGCAACATGCATTGATGGTATAAAAGATCTATATAAACTCTCACGAAATTTACGTTGACATTCGACAATTTTTCAAAAACCTAAAACCCGTGAAATTGATGTAGATGTTAAGTGCCTTTTTACTCATATTCTGGATATATTATAAATATTGTATTTAATTAACTGTAGGCCTATAAAACACGTTTCTTGTGATCCGTCTAGGCTGGAGATTTCACTCCATGGGGAGCTCTCTACCAGGTTCGAGCAGTTTTATAAATAGATCACAACAAAAACGGATGACGGATTGACAAGCACAAATTCGGACCCTTTAAAGAGGCATGTCCGTTAATGAATTGTAACGAGTTGCATAAATTGCAAAAAATACATAAACAAAAACCATCAAAACGCCAACTCTGTTAATTTCTACATCACTACCATGTCAGCAAATTGCGGCGCCCAGGTGTAAAGCTCAAGAGCGTCTTCGTTGCCACAGGTGTAAAATACGGAAATGTTTAATTTTCCTATTTAACTATAACCAATCAATCCAATAAGACTTGATGATGTCAAAATATATAATTCCGATAAACTGTGAGATTTACAGTCATTTCGATCGCGGATTTTGCTGTATATGTTGCATAATTCGTGGATTGCGGCATAATTTGGTCATACCCGCCTACAATGAGGGCGAATTAGCAAAAAATGAGAGGTGTTTTTCCTGTCAGTTATCCTTGCAAGTTATAGCCAATTTATCATTTTGTTCCGTGGTCGGGTTATTTTCCTTGAAGGACATCATTATCACATCAAAAAAGAGAAAAAATATCCCAACCGTTCTTCCGATCCCGTCTTCGGCGTTCATTTTCTATCGAAATTATCGTTGTCCGGGTGTAAAATTCATCGATGCCCAGGTGTAAGCACCGGCGTCCGGTCAGTACGATTGAACCCGGTGAGTAAAGCCTGGGGTCGCGGTTCGATGACGGTGGAGGCACACTACTTGCTTTTCTGTTACATCGGTTGACCACTCCAAGTGCAAGCTATATGAAAATGAGAGGCTTCGTTGGGGATAAAACCTGGGTCAATGTGTGTTCGGGGCGAACACGTTTGAAAAGTGAGGAATAGTGACGCAGGTTTTAATTGTAAATAGGGTACATAGTGATTTCAGGTGGGGGAATTTCCATTAAGTCAGTCGGTAGAGCGACGGAGCAGTAAGCAGAGGGTCGCGGGTTTAACCCCTTGTGGCGGCACTAAATTCGCTTTCCTGTTATATATATGAAAATATTGTTGTATCGTCTGCCCTTTTACGTTGTTAGTAGCAAAGAAATATGGCAGTAGAATACTGATGCCATTATTAAGTGCACGATCATTTGGAATCCAACAATGCAAAGTAAAGACAATGAAATTCACATCAGGACAAACAATAAACAAGTCTGTCACTCAACTTGCCGTGTTCGAAAGTAAAGGTGGTCCGATGGCCAGAGGCTATAGAAAACCTGGTCGGTCTATGTAAAATTTCTCAGTGTTGGCCCCAATGGCTATGAAAAGTTTGAGTCCTGACATACATTACAATTCATGTAAACAACATTCCAATATTTTCTGACAAATGATGATATGAAATCCGAGCTTAAAATAGAGGTTTTTTTTAACCCATAATAGCGTGTTATTACTGGATGATGCAAGCGTTTGCGTGACAGTAATGCTACTTTTCAACAATATGTTTACAAAATGGGTCTGTGGGAAAATGACTTGGGCTATGGGATTTCAATTTTCTGTAGACATACTGTCTAAGGAATTTTCATATATACTTTCATGTATAGATGTTTAGATGTAATACATAGTTATGTTACAATGTGTTGTAGCATTTTTTTGCGTCATTCTTTTAAATTAACCCCCCCCCCCCCCCCCCCCCTAAAAAAAAAGTCTAAAATCTGAAAATGTGGTAGTATATATGTAACAGGAGCGTACGTTAAACTGCACCCGACTCGCCCTTGTGGACCAACAACCCAGGTTCGATGGGTAACTTGTGTCTGTCGTATAGAGAGAAAACAAACGCCTTGAACTACAATTAACACTTTATTAACGATGACATAAACATTTACAACATGAAATTACATATAAACGGACAGCAGCATAGGCCTAGCTATATAATAAACATGCTAACCTAAAACCACCCCCATACCTGTACGACCTAACTAAACCAAACATCCAGACTAATACTTTCGTGTAAATTTGGCAGAGGACTCTATTTGTGTAAACTGAGGTAACATTTGTGAAAATGCGCATCATTTCTTTTTTGAATGTCCAATATATGCTACTGCTCGTGCTGAAATGTTCCAATATTTTAATGATTTAAATATACATGTAAATTTAAATTTGTTATTATATGGTAATGAAAACTTGGCTTTGGAAGTGAATAGTTATGTATTTGGATATGTGCAGTCTTTCATAAAGTCCAGCAGAAGATTTTGAATATATATACTTGTATCTCTTTATTATGTAAATGTACATTGTATGTTAAATTATCAATTTTTCCTCCTAAATGTTACATGATTTACTATATATTATACCTATGTCATTACTTGTAAATATTAACATGTTGAGTGGAGAAGGCTTCATAAGTTGTAATAACTTGTGCCTAATCCTATTGTTCTTGTTTAGACAATAAAATATGTTTAAAGTCAAGACTAGTACTACCCACCCAAGACCCTACATACCCTAACGTTACATTAGTACTAGCGAGAAAGACGTGACAGCACACAGGAAATTAATCCATCAGACTGCCCAGTATACGATACACCACCCTAAATTTATCCCACTTTTTAACAATACAAAACTATAAGGACCAATCACGACAGAGGATACACAGGCACGACAGACACTGACGAAAAAGCAAGCGACTACGAACAATGCACGACAAAAACATCGACCAGAGACAGCACACGTGAACAGAGGACTAGCAAAGGTCAAGGTGACACAGGTACACATAGTACAGACACGACATATAGGCATGACATATAGTTATCGTTAAGCTCAACCCTGTCAGCTTAACCTGTCAGTACATACACGATAACATCCCCCGCTACATATACATGTTACGGTGAGTGATTACTGTCATAGGCTGCGCTCTTCTAAGGCTTTGCCTTAATTCAAATTACATTATCGCATAGGTTGGAACGCTCGACACTCGAGCAACCTTGTTTAGCGCTGCAAATGAAGCTCATATTGTGCATATTCTGGCATTCTGTATCACCGATACGCTTCGTTTGACATGGCGTATTAGAAGAAAGCGTCTGAAGGACCGTTAGTGTAATGTTCTAATTTTCATCCGGAAAAGAGGAAAATATCCGGAAAATGTTAATTGCGTTTGGGAAATCAAACAAATAAAATTCTTTTAGAAAAAAAGAAAGCACCAGTAACATAGATTACAATATAATTTATGAAAGAAAATGGTAAAGATTTAACAAAAAAATTCATCAATCTCAGATTCCAAAATAACTGCTCTAATTTGGTAATTTGAGCCATACTTGAAGCAAAAGTTTTGGGGTACCAGCAAAGTAAACGGCCATAGTGTCAAAAGTAATATGGTGAGGTGTTATTTTTATTTTTTTCTCTTAAAGCATACATATGAAATTTTTAATTAAGCAAAAAAAAGGGGGGTAATTTTTCTGTTCATTTTTTCAGGAAAAAAATAAACGTGTATTTTTTTAAATCAATTTTTCACTAAAAATAACAGGTTTTTCGTATAAAAATAGCCATATTTTGTTAACCACCCAAAGAATCTTCTCTTTTTTTGATAATTATGAATGATATTGCTCATACTGATGATATAAATAGGATATAAACTCCTTTTTATGCTTGAGGTGAATATTATCGGGGAAAGATAAAATCTACCAAAATCCTTAAAAATATGGTTCAGCTATTAATTAATACGTATCTTTATGTGGCCCTGGTAGTAAAACGAACGTGGTGACATATGTTTTTTATGTGCTTTCTGTGATAAGAGCATAATTAACATTGAAATAAAAATAAAATTAAGGAGATCTATCAGAGGAAACCCGAAGGGTCGGTCTACCTTAACAACTTGCGCAACACGACCGGCCAATCAGCTTGTGTTTCACCCTATCCAAGTCCCTTTGGAGAATGCGTTTCTCTGGTATATACCTGTTTTCCCGAGTAAATACATGTAACACATGAAACGGGTACTTTATATATGATACGAGGATAAAGAGTAGTATGTTGAGATTTAGAAGATCACAAATACACACTGTTACTGAAAATAGAATGACGTAGGTTTCTGGTGTAAAAAGGCGGGAATTCCCCAGGCGGGGGTTTCCCAGTGCAGTGTAAAATGTCTGGCTTACTGTCTTTCGATTATACGTGCCCGTGTGACCTCAGCGGAAACTGTTGCATCACGGATACGACAGGAAAAGGAACTTAATGTACCATATATGAAGAAACAAGATTAATTATGTCTTTTGGATAGAGATGTTTGTGATAAATATGTCAAAAAAAAAAAAAAAAAATTGTGGAGAAATGTGTCTTTCGTATTTTCTCTGATATTGCAACATTTTAAGAAATACTGGCAGTGGCAGTGAAAATACAAGCAGCTCACCGAGCGCTACAAGTTCAATCAGACAAGCGGAACGGACTTGATAACGTCACTCGTGACGTACGTCCGTGATAGACTCTCTGGAATGTGAGGTCGCGGTACATAGTACCCATGTTCAAAACCCTATTGTGGCCGTTCTGTGACAGATATAGAAAAACTAATGATACCAATTTCTCCGGAATGGTATGTACTTGTGATGTGTGAAGTTTCAGTATGTTGGCATTATGAGTTAATTCTCAAGACCGAGTTGTGCAGAAACCAGCAGTCAAAGTGTCCATTTTGGCGTGTTTGTACCCAAAATATCTCTATAACTAAAAATTTCCCAGATATACGGGACATGCCAGGACATAGATCACACCGAGTTTTGCAAGTGTGGAAAATTGTATCAACATGTAATGAGCCGTTTTTCAGTAAGCTCCGGCAAAGAAGTCAGAATTAGCCGCATGTACATTACGTTCCGTCCCTCAATACACTACATTCCACACATACTTGTGACGTCACTCGTGACGTAACATCCGGAAAAGACCAACATTACATGAGACCTGGCGAAAATACGACCCTTTTTCAAAACCCTAGTGTGGCCGTATTGTGACAGGTATCGAAAAACCAAACATACTGTTTTCTTCGGAATTACTTCTAGTTGCTACATTTGGAGTTTCAGTTCGTCAGCTTCAAGATTGAATTCTCCAGGTAGAGTTATACAGAAACCAGCAGTCAAAGTGTCGATTTTGGCGTGTTTGACCCCAAATATCTCCATAACTAGATTTTTCCCAGATATACTGAATATGTCAGGAGCTAGATCACATCGAGTTTTACAAGCGTGGAACGTTTTATCAAAATCTAGCGAGCCGTTTTCTTTGCCCTCAAAGTGCGGCTATGTGCGGCAAAGTAGGCAAAAGTAGCCGTGTCTACATTCCGTTCCGTAAGGAACGATAACTCTGTTATCGCCTCCTTACTGCACTTCATTCCATACCGATTCTTGTACATAATAGATTTTGTTTTCCATTCTCTTCTACATACTTTCCAAATATCCCTTTTATTCTTATGTATGTACCTTGAACTCGTGTCACCTATTTTGGTTTATGAATGAATGAATGCATGAATGAATGAATGAATGAATGAATGAATGAATGAATCTATTTATGTATGTGCTTATTCATACGAAGACTGTTTTTGCCGCAGGTGCAGTGCTTCCCAATCTATTCCATACTTCTGGCCATCAACCGGACGACGGTCGACTTTTTCAGCCTTGACATCGAGGGAGACGAACTAGGAGTTCTGAAGACGATACCATTTGATAAAGTTGATATAAAAATGTTAGCAGTAGAATATATCCATGAACGAGGCGGACCTTTTGGTTTGCAACGCTTTATGGAAAAGAACGGATACGAAACAATACTCAAAGTATCACGTGACGATGGAGGTGTCAATGACCTTATCTTCAGGAAAAAAGGACTCGCCCACTAATGAATACACAAGGCCTATTCAGGGAGTCGCTGCTATTTTTTGTTCTTGACAAACTGGGCAATCACCAAGAGAGTGCTGACAAATTGTTTTCGTAAAAAGTAGGTCCTCCGTACATGTTCCGTACTTGCTTTCACTGCCTTCAACGAAATATATGCCGATGAAATCCGTTATTATGTAAGGACTTTCAAATCATACGAAAACATGCGACATTTTTAAAGGCTGGAAAGTGAATGGTCAGAAGATTTATTTCATTTCGAGGTGATTATCAATTAATTAAATTGTTGAAAAAACATGTTTTCTCTCAAAAGTTACTCTATACCGTCAAACTTGTCATATTAAAAGGAAGAATGACGGCATTTGGCCTTAAATTTTACTTGTGTATATAAACTACAAATGTACTAATTTAGAAACAAATCTTAATTCATTTTGACTTTACTAGTTACACAAACAAATAAGGTTCAGGATTAGGTCCGATAATATGGTGTAGGGACGTTGGACATAACAAGCCAACATTCGATTATAGTTGCATTGGGGTTTATTTCAGTTGAAAAAAAAGAACAAGAATTATCTGGTGCTGTAATGTATCCTTGGACAGTAGCATGGACCCTTCGAGAATGCTTGCTAATTCCTTCTAAAACAGTCGTTTTAAAAGGAAAGCCAGTGCACTGTGCTCATTGTTTGAAGAGTTATTTACAATTCAAAAGGTAGCATTAGATTCACAAGAAAGTAGATCGAAGTATAAACTTAGGCGTTTGTAGCCAAATGAATACGAACGATACAGTCTGTTAAGCTGAAATCAGCTCCGGGACTTCCTTACTTCAATAATCCATAATACTTTTGATTGGCAATGTCTTCAAATAATAAGTATGTCCCACTTTTAAAATTGGTAAGTAAGTGGAATGACTAGCATCATCCTAGCCAATTAAAATGAAGAGATCTTGAACTGAAAACAGATGAAAACGACCAAGAATATTTGGAATTCAATGAAAGATCGACTAAAACCCGTGGAGGAAATTCTACTCACCAAAGATCGCTTAATCCAAAACTTTTTGCAAATCCACAGAATTTATCCAGGTGTCCAATCGAATCTTATAAACTTTACGCAAAACACAGACCAGTTGAAATGAACACTGGCGAATCCCCTTTCTATCTTGCTGTTAACCACAACGAGAACGGTAAAAAGTGGTTCAAAAATCAGCCAGTTGGGGAAAATAAACTTTCCGTAATGATAGATGAAAACAATGGCTAATAATGCTGGTCTTGTTGGAAAAAAGACCAACCAATCTCTCCGAAAAACTCATTCTGGCGTTGCACCGACGACGATCATGCAGTTGAGTGGCCATAAAAATGTAAACAGTGTGAACAATAACGCAGTTGCGTCTATGGATCAGCAGCGTGAAATGTGTGAACTTTTACGAAATGTCCCCAAAACATCTTTGTCATCAAAGTGTACATCATCAACACTGTCTCGCCGTGACGTAGTAGGTTCCAAAGAGATCGCACCTGTTCAAAATTCTACGGTCCCACGGTCATCCGGAGACTGTCAAAATCTTGCTACTGGGATGTTTTCTGGAGCGAATATTACTGGCGGCACATTTAACATTTCCTTTCAAATATCGTCGCAATCTACATCCTATCATATAACTTCGCCACCGAAGAAATACCGACGAATCCTTCCAATAACTGATTCAGATGATGACAACTCTGTGTGACATGTGAACTGAGTGTGAATGAAATCTGCACGTGCTGTGACGTTGCGACTAGAAGTTAGGAGATTTTTTTTTCGGTGTTATGAATATCTTCTTTTAATTTTAATTTTAAGCTATGTACAAATAATTAAATAAACCAGTCTCTATACAAATTACTCCTTAAAATCGTCAACATTTGATTAAAATAGTTATTTAATGCCGAAAGACGGAACGGACAGTCAGGAGAATTTAGTGAGGAGAATTTGAACTCGGTACTGAAGATATTGAACATTTTATTATAATTTCACGTCTCAAAATGACATTGTTAATAAATGATTTCCTCCGATATTAGTATTGTTATCTCTCATTTTATCAATTTGAAAATAAGGAATTGAATGAACACAGATAGGCCTAATGTTGTTTATAACTGGAGCAGTCAATTTTAAGTAACCGGTGGCAGTGATCAGCTGATTCCGAGAAACGGGACCTGGTGACTTGAAAACGAAAGTAGGCACAAAGCGATGAGGTAGCGAGTAATACTTGCATTTTATTTAAAAGTAAAGAAACATTAAGAATGGTTAAGGTATGTGATAAAAGCAAAACCACCCATATGTGTTGATCTGTCGAGTCGGATCGCCCGAGTTTCTTGTGCGCAGGAAAATATCACTTCGCACACTCGTGATATTTTCCTCCGCACAAGAAACTCGGGCGATCCGACTCGGCAGATCAACACATATGGGTGGTTTTGCTTATTTAGCGAAATGCTTTCGACCGTTTTTGAAATTATGGAGGAATCTTGATAGATATAGTGATGAATTCAGATGATGGGCGGGGCTTCGCGGATTCATTAGCTAATTGCGGGGTGGAATCTTATTCTAAAGATTCTTTTCATCAAACAGGTTTCGTAATAAATGCAGAGATAAAGCATATTTTAACACTTACTGAAACGTTAGAGTGGCTGGGTTTAATATGAAATTCTTCAGTCTACCTTTGTCATCAGATTTTGCACATACTGTACATAATATACATTAAATCTATCTGGACTAAATACGGATATCAATTCATGTTAACCTAGTTAAATTAAAGTAATTACCATAGCCAAGTTTCCTTACAAAGGTATTTTAGCGTGTTTAAATATTACATAGTTTTCTAATCGAGAGCAGTGTCACTAGTCCAATCTTGTATCAGAATTAATGAGTGTCAAGTATTTGCATTACGTATTTTCCAAAACAGCTTTCAGAAAATCAGATGGATTGAGAAATTCAGTTGGTTCATAGAAAAGAAAATGTTATTGCAATAATTTCATCATCGTATCAGTAAAATCCATGATTTCGACGCTGGGGTGCTATACAAGAGTTATCATTCAAAAAACACGTCCTAGAGAATTCTTAAAATACCATTGTTGATTCGATACGCTATATTTCATATACTGACACAATTTACAGTTAATCATTTAAGGATTGATTGTCAATTTTGTTGCTTGCATGGACTGATGAAGGGAAGTGAACCTCGTGCAAATGAAGTGATCGAACTGCGGAGCAGTTCATGTACCATTTGCACGAGGTTCACTTCCATTCATCAGTCCATGCAAGCAACACAATTGACAATCAATCCTTATATTTACGTTAACCAAATAAAAAAAATTCGTCACCAGATTGCAAAATTCGGTCGCAACGGTGTGACGTAAATGCATCACTTTGTAACATTGTTATACTTATCGTACATGTTTGCACAGTAGTGGAACAGCAGACAGTCAGCTATTCTCGTCGCCAAGGCAACACAAAATATAGTCCCATACACGTTTTGATTATTACGATGTTGATACACATAAATACGATATTTTCAAAGTAAAATATTCATTTATAACAAATATTTATGATATTGTGTAATAAAAACTTAGCAATACCCATATGAATACGAATTTAAAGTGCAGTGTTAACAGTATAGTATGCGTGTGATTTGGTCACTCGAGACACAGGGGCTTGATTAAAAAGGGTTAACGTGACGACAGTTCAGTGAAATATCACATTTTTTATACAGTGTTTATATACTCTCTAAAACCTTGAAAAAATCGATTTTGTAAGGTTTTATAATTTGAATGAATGTTGGATTTTAGTCTTTCGGTTATTTATAGCTGTCATATGTTACTCGAAATTTAACGCCGAACCCCTGTGACCGTATGTGATGCAGTCTAATAGCCGGGATATTCAGAGCTCGAGAAAAAGTGAAACAATGTGGATTTTAGTCGCAGGTTAGCTGATGATGTACATGGTGTTCTTGAAATATTGGATTTCATTGTCGCACTGGCGTTTTGGGATGTAAATTCTGATAATAGTAAGTAAAGAAAAATTGATTTGAAAATTGGCGGTATTCGACGGCCGGAAACTTGTGTCCTCCAGATGTTTAGATTGAGTCAAAATAATGTGTTCCTGTTCCCGATATATCTTACTGCTGCTACCAGTCCGTTTTGTGTTGTTAAATAGTGTTAAAATTGAGGTTTATTTTTTGTCATCACTGAAATGGTATCAAGCATGGCATTCGAGATACAGCTAACGTCCTACTGCGCTACGTAGGTCATGAGTTCGGTGCTATCGGGAGTGTCAGTGTTCTGTCAGATCCTGTTTTCTAAACTGTCTGCATTATACGGACATTTGTTATTATCACATAAAGCGGCTACTCCTCTTGTGTTCATATACGTTTATAACAATGTTACACAATTCACAAAATGAAAGTGCATTCAAGTCTGAGGCGGTACAGAACTCGATCGCCATTGTAAACTCAGTGAAGATTCGTCTCTCAGAACAGAAGCACGCGACTCATAATCTTCAACGGGAAATGAAGTGATCTGAGTTTACTATGTTCATTGAGGCGGAGCGAAGTGAAAATGTAAATATTGTAAAATGTCCGTGCACTGGCCTGCATAATTAGTGAGAATTCCCTTACTGTGCATCTATTTCAGTTTTGAAATCCTCTTGTTTATTTCTCTATCGTTAGAATTTCGTTTAATTTCGTTTCGTTTCGTTTTGCTTTCGTTTCGTACTTTACAGGTACCTGTATGCATATTCATGTATTGTCAATTTAATAAGTTTTGTTTAAAGAGACCAGTAGGTGTCTACTCTGCTTTTGCACTATTAGATCAGAGGGATATGTGTGTTTACAATTACATTCTGTAATATTACAAACCGCATTGGTGCCAGTGGTCCTCAATTAGCAATTGTCATATCTTGTCGTGCTTGGTCAGTTATCTACATGTATATTTGATTTGTCTTTTGTCAACCAGTATGGTTTGACTCCAAATGTTATTTTGGGGTGTATTCAAATTACATGTTAAAGCGTAGCTTGGAGTGATTTATATTGTCCAAATAGACAAAATTGTATCATATCCTGACATATATACGGCATTTGGTTTCGTTTCAACAGGTAAATACGTCTGGAGCTTTCAACATGTGTATTGTTAACATAAAACTTTGCATAGTTTCTACTGTAAAAAGATTACTTAGAACTGAAAATGCCATTCATTCAGCGAGGAAGTGTGTAGAATGTGTATATATCTTTGCACCTTATGTATTTCTCAGAAATTAAACCAGGCCTGGCCTGTCATTGTGTACATGTCATCTGAGTGAAAGAGTGGAATGTTCAAGAATTCTTGTTTGCGCATGCACAGTACGCTGTGCATGCGCAAACAAGAATTCTCGAACATTCTCCTGACGCCCACACCAACCACACTGTCACAAGGAACTGAACAGTCAATGATACCCGTAACCAGGTAGGGCAGTCTAACCAATATACTGTTTTATATATGTATGACTATTATATAATGTTTTAATAATTTGTAAACTTCATATCATAATTTTGATATAGCAGAAGCTTCACCTGTCAATATCCTGCAATTTTCCTGTCCCGTAGATTTATCATTATTTTTTTGTAATTGTAGGCTCCTGATAATAATATTCAACATAAATGGGTTCTACATGTATGTCCAATGAATGGGTTCTTTGTCCTATGAATGAGTTCTATGTCCAATGAATGTGTTCCCTGTGCTATGAATGGGCTCTATGTACTATGCATGGGTTTTATGTCTTATGAATGGGTTTGTTGTCCTATAAATGGGTTGTATGTCCTATGCATGGGTTCTATGTCCAATGAATGGGTCCTATGTCCTATAAATGGGTTCTATGCGCTATGAATGGTTTCTATGTCCTACAAAAGGGTTATATGTCCTATGAATGGGGTTTATGTCCAATAGATGGCTTCTATGAATGGGTTTCTATGCGCTTTGAATGGTATATTTTTCCTTTAAAATACTTAAGTAGTGGTTTCAAATATGGCATACATGTTGAGAGCAATGGAACAAGGCATCCATTTCTGTTTTAAAATATCATTTCCACTACATGTGAGAAGTGTCCATGATTTCATGTGTACTCGAATGAAAATAACATCTTTTATTACTAAGCATATGATTTAGTGAGAATGGAGATTCACTCTTGAATATATTTGAAACCATGGCGAATTACGGGATTCTTTATGCGTTCTGGTTGTGTCAAAATAAATCGGAATTGGAGTTCCATACCTTTAAAAATAGTTGTGGTATTCATGTACTCTTGTCATTATTTAAAATTCTGCAATTAATCTATAGACGTTCTTGGTATAAGTACAATCACTGATGTCTTAGCATGTGTTAAATACAAAATTAGATATTCTGATAAGAGTAATTCCAAAAAATAGGTTTTATATGACCGGGCCTCGAACTCACGATCTACGGCACCCAATCGCCTAGCCAGAAATACACGCAGCTTATACCGCTGAGCCACAACGGCGTTCTTAAAAAAAAGAACGTTTCAATGGCGCAGTGATGGTCGGCCCGATACCCTGACATGATCATTGTGGAAGTCGTCTATAAGATGATATGAATACGTTTTAGATATTTATATTGAGGTGTATTCAAAGTACTTGTTAAAGTGCAGCTTGTAGTGATTTTTATTAAAAAAATGACAAAAATCGTCAAAATTATTTAAAAAGTAGTCAATTAATCGGCATAACAGTTTATACCAGTTTATAACGACGTTGTGTAACTGTACGTGAATAAATAGAAGAATGTACAGCACTTTTCCTCGGTTTCTAAGTACGATGAACAAGTGTATCACGTTTGTTTGTACGGCAAAATACGTTAGTCGGGAGCTCTGGCCATATTCACCTACCAAGTGTTAATGTAGTCCTTCGTGCCGGTCAAGTGACTGCGCGAGAACACTAGCACCGACGAATACATCATGATAAGGACTTTGGACACCTAACATTAAAATTCGGTTGAGAAAACAAACAAAACTGAAGGGGAAATCATTACTTAATGAATTTATTTAAAAACATAACGATATTTGTTCTGATTGATATGGAATGAAGTGCAGTAAGGAGGCGATAACAGAGTTATCGTTCCTTACGGAACGGAATGTAGACACGGCTACTTTTGCCTACTTTGCCGCACATTACTGCGCTTTGGGTGCACTGAAAACGGCTCGATACATTTTGATAAAACTTTCTTCACTTGTAAAACTCGACGTGATCTATGTCCTGGCATGTCCCGTATATCTGGGGAAAATCTAGTTATGGACATATTTTGGGTCAAAGTGGCCAAAATCGACACTTTGACTGTTGGTTTCTGTTTAACTCGGTCTGGAGAGTTCAATCTTAACACTGACGAAATGACCCTCCAAATATAGCAAGTTGAAGTAATTCTGAAAAAAATAGTATCTTTGGTTTTTCGATATCTGTCATAGAACGGCCACAATAGGGTTTTGACAAAGGGTCGTATTTTCGCCAGGTCTCATGGAATGTTGGTCTTTTCCGGATGTTACGTCACGGGTGACGTCAAAAGTATGTGTGGAATGTAGTGTATTGAGGGACGGAACGTAATGTACATGCGGCTAATTCTGACTACTTTGCCGGAGCTTACTGAAAAACGGCTCATTACATTTTGATAAAATTTTCCACACTTGCAAAACGCGGTGTGATCTATGTCCTGGCATGTCCCGTATATCTGGGAAATTTTTAGTTATAGAGATATTTTGGGTACAAACACGCCAAAATCGACACTTTGACTGCTGGTTTCTGCACAACTCGGTCTTGAGAATTAACTCATAATGCCAACATACTGAAACTTCACACATCACAAGTACATACCATTCCGGAGAAATTGGTATCATTAGTTTTTCTATATCTGTCACAGAACGGCCACAATAGGGTTTTGAACATGGGTACTATGTACCGCGACCTCACATTCCAGAGAGTCTATCACGGACGTACGTCACGAGTGACGTTATCAAGTCCGTTCCGCTTGTCTGATTGAACTTGTAGCGCTCGGTGAGCTGCTTGTATTTTCACTGCCACTGCCAGTATTTCTTAAAATGTTGCAATATCAGAGAAAATACGAAAGACACATTTCTCCACAATTTTTTTTTTTTTTTTGACATATTTATCACAAACATCTCTATCCAAAAGACATAATTAATCTTGTTTCTTCATATATGGTACATTAAGTTCCTTTTCCTGTCGTATCCGTGATGCAACAGTTTCCGCTGAGGTCACACGGGTACGTATAATCGAAAGACAGTAAGCCAGACATTTTACACTGCACTGGGAAACCCCCGCCTGGGGAATTCCCGCCTTTTTACACCAGAAACCTACGTCATTCTATTTTCAGTAACAGTGTGTATTTGTGATCTTCTAAATCTCAACATACTACTCTTTATCCTCGTATCATATATAAAGTACCCGTTTCATGTGTTACATGTATTTACTCGGGAAAACAGGTATATACCAGAGAAACGCATTCTCCAAAGGGACTTGGATAGGGTGAAACACAAGCTGATTGGCCGGTCGTGTTGCGCAAGTTGTTAAGGTAGACCGACCCTTCGGGTTTCCTCTGATAGATCTCCTTAATTTTATTTTTATTTCAATGTTAATTATGCTCTTATCACAGAAAGCACATAAAAAACATATGTCACCACGTTCGTTTTACTACCAGGGCCACATAAAGATACGTATTAATTAATAGCTGAACCATATTTTTAAGGATTTTGGTAGATTATATCTTTCCCCGATAATATTCACCTCAAGCATAAAAAGGAGTTTATATCCTATTTATATCATTCATAATTATCAAAAAAAGAGAAGATTCTTTGGGTGGTTAACAAAATATGGCTATTTTTATACGAAAAACCTGTTATTTTTAGTGAAAAATTGATTTAAAAAAATACACGTTTATTTTTTTCCTGAAAAAATGAACAGAAAAATTACCCCCTTTTTTTTGCTTAATTAAAAATTTCATATGTATGCTTTAAGAGAAAAAAATAAAAATAACACCTCACCATATTACTTTTGACACTATGGCCGTTTACTTTGCTGGTACCCCAAAACTTTTGCTTCAAGTATGGCTCAAATTACCAAATTAGAGCAGTTATTTTGGAATCTGAGATTGATGAATTTTTTGTTAAATCTTTACCATTTTCTTTCATAAATTATATTGTAATCTATGTTACTGGTGCTTTCTTTTTTTCTAAAAGAATTTTATTTGTTTGATTTCCCAAACGCAATTAACATTTTCCGGATATTTTCCTCTTTTCCGGATGAAAATTAGAACATTACACTAACGGTCCTTCAGACGCTTTCTTCTAATACGCCATGTCAAACGAAGCGTATCGGTGATACAGAATGCCAGAATATGCACAATATGAGCTTCATTTGCAGCGCTAAACAAGGTTGCTCGAGTGTCGAGCGTTCCAACCTATGCGATAATGTAATTTGAATTAAGGCAAAGCCTTAGAAGAGCGCAGCCTATGACAGTAATCACTCACCGTAACATGTATATGTAGCGGGGGATGTTATCGTGTATGTACTGACAGGTTAAGCTGACAGGGTTGAGCTTAACGATAACTATATGTCATGCCTATATGTCGTGTCTGTACTATGTGTACCTGTGTCACCTTGACCTTTGCTAGTCCTCTGTTCACGTGTGCTGTCTCTGGTCGATGTTTTTGTCGTGCATTGTTCGTAGTCGCTTGCTTTTTCGTCAGTGTCTGTCGTGCCTGTGTATCCTCTGTCGTGATTGGTCCTTATAGTTTTGTATTGTTAAAAAGTGGGATAAATTTAGGGTGGTGTATCGTATACTGGGCAGTCTGATGGATTAATTTCCTGTGTGCTGTCACGTCTTTCTCGCTAGTACTAATGTAACGTTAGGGTATGTAGGGTCTTGGGTGGGTAGTACTAGTCTTGACTTTAAACATATTTTATTGTCTAAACAAGAACAATAGGATTAGGCACAAGTTATTACAACTTATGAAGCCTTCTCCACTCAACATGTTAATATTTACAAGTAATGACATAGGTATAATATATAGTAAATCATGTAACATTTAGGAGGAAAAATTGATAATTTAACATACAATGTACATTACATAATAAAGAGATACAAGTATATATATTCAAAATCTTCTGCTGGACTTTATGAAAGACTGCACATATCCAAATACATAACTATTCACTTCCAAAGCCAAGTTTTCATTACCATATAATAACAAATTTAAATTTACATGTATATTTAAATCATTAAAATATTGGAACATTTCAGCACGAGCAGTAGCATATATTGGACATTCAAAAAAGAAATGATGCGCATTTTCACAAATGTTACCTCAGTTTACACAAATAGAGTCCTCTGCCAAATTTACACGAAAGTATTAGTCGGGATGTTGGGTTTAGTTAGGTCGTACAGGTATGGGGGTGGTTTTAGGTTAGGATGTTTATTATATAGCTAGGCCTATGCTGCTGTCCGTTTATATGTAATTTCATGTTGTAAATGTTTATGTCATCGTTAATAAAGTGTTAATTGTAGTTCAAGGCGTTTGTTTTCTCTCTATACGACAGACACAAGTTACCCATCGAACCTGGGTTGTTGGTCCACAAGGGCGAGTCGGGTGCAGTTTAACGTACGCTCCTGTTACATATATACTACCACATTTTCAGATTTTAGACTTTTTTTTTAGGGGGGGGGGGGGGGGGGGGGGGGGGTTAATTTAAAAGAATGACACAAAAAAATGCTACAACACATTGTAACATAACTATGTATTACATCTAAACATCTATACATGAAAGTATATATGAAAATTCCTTAGACAGTATGTCTACAGAAAATTGAAATCCCATAGCCCAAGTCATTTTCCCACAGACCCATTTTGTAAACATATTGTTGAAAAGTAGCATTACTGTCACGCAAACGCTTGCATCATCCAGTAATAACACGCTATTATGGGTTAAAAAAAACCTCTATTTTAAGCTCGGATTTCATATCATCATTTGTCAGAAAATATTGGAATGTTGTTTACATGAATTGTAATGTATGTCAGGACTCAAACTTTTCATAGCCATTGGGGCCAACACTGAGAAATTTTACATAGACCGACCAGGTTTTCTATAGCCTCTGGCCATCGGACCACCTTTACTTTCGAACACGGCAAGTTGAGTGACAGACTTGTTTATTGTTTGTCCTGATGTGAATTTCATTGTCTTTACTTTGCATTGTTGGATTCCAAATGATCGTGCACTTAATAATGGCATCAGTATTCTACTGCCATATTTCTTTGCTACTAACAACGTAAAAGGGCAGACGATACAACAATATTTTCATATATATAACAGGAAAGCGAATTTAGTGCCGCCACAAGGGGTTAAACCCGCGACCCTCTGCTTACTGCTCCGTCGCTCTACCGACTGACTTAATGGAAATTCCCCCACCTGAAATCACTATGTACCCTATTTACAATTAAAACCTGCGTCACTATTCCTCACTTTTCAAACGTGTTCGCCCCGAACACACATTGACCCAGGTTTTATCCCCAACGAAGCCTCTCATTTTCATATAGCTTGCACTTGGAGTGGTCAACCGATGTAACAGAAAAGCAAGTAGTGTGCCTCCACCGTCATCGAACCGCGACCCCAGGCTTTACTCACCGGGTTCAATCGTACTGACCGGACGCCGGTGCTTACACCTGGGCATCGATGAATTTTACACCCGGACAACGATAATTTCGATAGAAAATGAACGCCGAAGACGGGATCGGAAGAACGGTTGGGATATTTTTTCTCTTTTTTGATGTGATAATGATGTCCTTCAAGGAAAATAACCCGACCACGGAACAAAATGATAAATTGGCTATAACTTGCAAGGATAACTGACAGGAAAAACACCTCTCATTTTTTGCTAATTCGCCCTCATTGTAGGCGGGTATGACCAAATTATGCCGCAATCCACGAATTATGCAACATATACAGCAAAATCCGCGATCGAAATGACTGTAAATCTCACAGTTTATCGGAATCATATATTTTGACATCATCAAGTCTTATTGGATTGATTGGTTATAGTTAAATAGGAAAATTAAACATTTCCGTATTTTACACCTGTGGCAACGAAGACGCTCTTGAGCTTTACACCTGGGCGCCGCAATTTGCTGACATGGTAGTGATGTAGAAATTAACAGAGTTGGCGTTTTGATGGTTTTTGTTTATGTATTTTTTGCAATTTATGCAACTCGTTACAATTCATTAACGGACATGCCTCTTTAAAGGGTCCGAATTTGTGCTTGTCAATCCGTCATCCGTTTTTGTTGTGATCTATTTATAAAACTGCTCGAACCTGGTAGAGAGCTCCCCATGGAGTGAAATCTCCAGCCTAGACGGATCACAAGAAACGTGTTTTATAGGCCTACAGTTAATTAAATACAATATTTATAATATATCCAGAATATGAGTAAAAAGGCACTTAACATCTACATCAATTTCACGGGTTTTAGGTTTTTGAAAAATTGTCGAATGTCAACGTAAATTTCGTGAGAGTTTATATAGATCTTTTATACCATCAATGCATGTTGCAAGTTTTGTGTTTACGTCCCATGCGTTTCCTCCTTTTTCTGATCTGTGTCTAGCCGCGGTTGGAATATGGTTGACTACCTCGTATTCTGAATAACAATATATCACATGTAAAGTGCGCAAGGCCGAACTAACGTTCCCCAAACAATATACAATCTGACAGATGGAGTACATACTGAAGTAATTGTTGGTTGCCGCAAAGTGCATGTACTTTTAGAGCATCGGCCAAAGTCCCCAACTCCACTATGCGTCGGCCCGTGCGCCATGAAGTGTCCTCTTGTTCTACATTGCCATAAATTGGAGATGTGCTAACCTCTTCCTGACTTGATATAAATTGTCTCCGCCGAGATTGTAACTAAAGTTATATGGTCGTCACACATTGGCACATTATGTCGGCGCTGTCCTTGTTTTCAATGGACCATCTTTAATTTATGTTCTCACTTCATTGAAAGCATAAGCCTTACCTAGTCTTTTAGTTTTACAAAACTGACCCCTTTACCTCTTGACCGCATCGTGCTGTAGGCCTAAACATTTATCTCCCAGCTGACTTGAAAATTAAACCAGATGTAACTATTCGTGAATATAATCAAGGGCCCGGATCGCCGGACGCCGGATCGCCGGACTCATGTCTGTGACGTCACAGAAGGGTCGGTCTACCTTAACACACTTTTGGGTGTAGATTTGACCTCTACCCCAGACCCGGATGTATATAATCGGTATTTGGTGACAGCTGTTGACAGATATCTCCTGATAATGTCCAACATGCTGTGTTGAAACTTTTATATTTTGTTTCTCAGATGTTGGTCTTGACCAGGTGAAATAGAAAGTTGTAAATGCAATTTTGGGAATTTATTATGAATTTTAATATTACAATGTAACATATAGCGAAGCTAATTGTGAACTCGGTCCCAATATATGATGTTATAACCAGAAGTGATGTTAAGGATTTTGTGTACACTTGTGGAATTTATTTTTAGTATTAATACTCAAGCGGTATTTTATACTTAGTAATATAAATACTTTAATGAATTCTAATATTATAATGAATGGCAGCATTAGCAACGTAATTCGTTAATTATTTAATATTATCGTGGTAATGATATCTCAGGATTCCGATCGATAAATTGACGATAGAATATTATAAAGGATGAAGTGTAGTAACGGAACGTATTAATGTTCGAAGATTTAAGTTATTGTCCGATTGCAATGAAATTTAAATTTGGTATGTAGGTACATCATGGGACACTGGTTACTCTTGTAACCTCAATTTATTATTTTATTAACATTTTACCGAAAAGGTCGTCATTTCCTAGCCTCTGATTGGTTCGAATTTACATATTGTTTGATTTCAATGAAATATGTAAATAAAGTTTTTAACGTCATATAAAAAGGAAGGGTCATTTACATTCGGATCATCCTCGAATTGGCTATACCTACCCTCGGACGCTAACGTTAGTAGTCCAGTAATCTATCCAGATCCTGGAGAAATGCGGTTTCGCGTAATAATGACGGAGCAAAATAACTGGCAATTGAGTTCGCGCATGATTTAGGTAAAACATTTCTTTTAATCATTTTAAATAAAGTTACTGGTTCTAAGGTTCAAATTGGACATTCCACATGTTTAAAATTTGTTTATTGAAATATCTTTCATTATTTTAAGTTGTTGTACTGAGTACATTATAAGCAAACATGGCAGCGCCCATAGACTTTTCAACGTGTGTTAACATCGCTTTATCTAAATTTGATAATGCAATTAGTTTAATGACGAAACAAAAAAAAGAACACTTCAACATGTATTAAATGGAATTCAAGAATTCAGCGTGTCTTGCTGAAACACAACCTTTTGTGGCGTGGGCGCCATTTTCATTACCAAATGATTTGTCACGTAATAAAACGTTTCTTCAAATAACCATTCACGTCCGAGGTGTATTTTGAAAAAAAAAACCTAAGGGGTTCCGAATGGGTCATTTAAGGACGTGCCTGGTTTTGTTGGTGGTGGAAAGCTGGAGTACCCAGAGAAAAATCACCGACCTACAGTCATAAAAAGGCATCTGCCCTATATGTGTTTCGAACTACACCCAGAGATGAAGGGCTAGTGATAAAGTGTCTGGGCCCCTTAACCAATCGGCTACGGCGGCCCACAACACAAGGTCTTCTTATTGGTCGAAATTTTGATAGTGAGCGGTTTTGATGAAAACTGCTGGAACAGAGTTAGCGCCCCTTACTGCACTTCATTCCATCTGTGACATCCTTCAGGTGTCACCCTCTAGTTATAAATGCAACACTAATACACATGCGTGAGTGACGTAGTGAAAGGGAAAACAGAGCAAGAAAAAGGGATCTTCTAACGATAATGAGCCACGTTATGTATCTCCGTATCATATAAATTGCCGGATGTCAGTGCAATTTGTTTGCTTTTAAAAAGAAGAGACTAATGAACTGGAATGTCTCTGGCAACTTGGTTTCTCTCATTGAAGAAGCCCCATCAGAACTTGTATTTTAATTTATTAACTCAGTATAAAACTCAAAAATATTTGGTCAGATGTTTTACTGTAAAGCGGTGATATCTCGCTAGCGCAACTACCCTGCAAAACTTTAAAACACAGAATTGTGTGCATTTAACAAGTTAAAACGATGCGTGTGACATAGTGAACATCAAATTTTGGAGAATGCATTTTGCATTTCCAACCCAAATTAACTGATTTAAATCTGCTATATCAATGCGTTACCAGCAGCTAATCTAGTAAGGAATAAATAACATGTCCCGACAGCCTCTCTCGTTATAGCTCATATCATTTAAGTATTATGTGTTTATCTAAATACAACAGATCATTTTTATGATAACTTTAGTTATCATTAAAAAATAAAGTGTAACAAATATACACAATTTGCATAATTTGAACCAAAGCAAGTAAATTAAAAAGAAACAGACTGTTAGTGTGAAAGTACAACAATCCATTGCTTCCACGCTCTGTGGACACAAACGCCGCATTGTATGATTGCCAGTCTGAACTATAAATTTGTCTGCGTCCTAATGAACCAAACCATTCACAAATAAATATTTATTACACACCTTTGGCTAACGTCGTGGCAGCAGTCCGATGTAATACAATGTACGTAGTGTCCAACAAACACGCCGCTAAACACGTTCAAACTCACAGGCATAAGTGGACAAACAGGCTACAGATAAATATAGATGCAACATTGCATGACTACCTTTAATCAGTCTTTACAGGTAAACAGAGAAAAAATCTTTCAAACACGCATAAATGCGGATGACAATACAACGAAGTTACACATGACCCTACAGCATACTTTCAGTTTAAAATGTCGTCCCGACATCCGTAATTCGTCATTTCTTATTGCAAACAAATTGGTATAATTGTTTATTGCCTTCAAATAAACTTACATTACATTAATCATATAAATTAATGTTCCTGAAAAAAACCATTATGTCACACAGTATGGGTGGACTCCAAATGTTATTTTGGGGTGTATTCAAGTTACTTGTTAAAGTGCAGCTTGGCGTGATAATATATTGTTCAAATAGACAAAATTGCATCATATCCTGAAATATATACGGCATTTGGTTTCGTTCCAACAGGTAAATACGTCTGGTGCTTTCAACATATGTATTGTTAACATACAACTTTGCATAGTTTCTACTTTAAAAAGATTACTTAGAATTGAAAATGCCATTCATTCAGCGAGGAAGTGTGTAGAATGTGTATATATCTGTAGATTTGTATTTGCACCTCAGAAATTAAACAGGCCTGGCCTGTCATTGTGTACATGTCATCTGAGTGAAAGAGTGGAATGTTCGATAATTCTTGTTTCCGCATGCGCAAACAAGAATTCTCGAACATTTTCCTGACGCCCACACCAACCACACTGTCACAAGGAACTGAACAGTCAATGATACCCGTAACCAGGTAGGGCAGTCTAACCAATATACTGTTTTATATATGTATGACTATTATATAATGTTTTAATAATTTGTAAACTTCATATCATAATTTTGATATAGCAGTAGCTTCACCTGTCAATATCCTGCAATTTCCTGTCACGTAGATTTATCATTATTTTTTTTGTAATTGTAGGCTCCTGATAATAATATTCAACATAAATGGGTTCTACATGTATGTCCAATGAATGGGTTCTTTGTCCTATGAATGAGTTCTATGTCCAATGAATGTGTTCCCTGTACTATGAATGGGCTCTATGTACTATGCATGGGTTTTATGTCCTATAAATGGGTTGTATGTCCTATATGCATGGGTTCTATGTCCAATGAATGGGTCCTATGTCCTATAAATGGGTTAAATGTCCTATGAATGGGGTTTATGTCCAATAGATGGCTTCTATGAATGGGTTTCTATGCGCTTTGAATGGTATATTTTTCCTTTAAAATACTTAAGTAGTGGTTTCAAATATGGCATACATGTTGAGAGCAATGGAACAAGGCATCCATTTCTGTTTTAAAATATCATTTCCACTACATGTGAGAAGTGTCCATGATTTCATGTGTACTCGAATGAAAATAACATCTTTTATTACTAAGCAGATGATTTAGTGAGAATGGAGATTCACTCTTGAATATATTTGAAACCATGGCGAATTACGGGATTCTTTATGCGTTCTGGTTTTGTCAAAATAAATCTGAATTGGAGTTCCATACCTTTAAAAATAGTTGTGGTATTCATGTACTCTTGTCATTATTTAAAATTCTGCAATTAATCTATAGACGTTCTTGGTATAAGTACAATCGCTGATGTCTTAGCATGTGTTAAATACAAAATTAGATATTCTGATAAGAGTAATTCCAAAAAATAGGTTTTATATGACCGGGCCTCGAACTCACGATCTACGGCACCCAATCGCCTAGCCAGAAATACACGCAGCTTATACCGCTGAGCCACAACGGCGTTCTTAATAAGAACGTTTCAATGGCGCAGTGATGGTCGGCCCGATACCCTGACATGATCATTGTGGAAGTCGTCTATAAGATGATATGAATACGTTTTAGATATTTATATTGAGGTGTATTCAAAGTACTTGTTAAAGTGCAGCTTGTAGTGATTTTTATTAAAAAAATGACAAAAATCGTCAAAATTATTTCAAAAGTAGTCAATTAATCGGCATACCAGTATATACCAGTTTATAACGACGTTGTGTAACTGTATGTGAATAAATAGAAGAATGTACAGCACTTTTCCTCGGTTTCTAAGTACGATGAACAAGTGTATCACGTTTGTTTGTACGGCAAAATACGTTAGTCGGGAGATCTGGCCATATTTACCTACCAAGTGTTAATGTAGTCCTTCGTGCCGGTCAAGTGACTGCGCGAGAACACTAGCACCGACGAATACATCATGATAAGGACTTTGGACACCTAACATTAAAATTCGGTTGAGAAAACAAACAAAACTGAAGGGGAAATCATTACTTAATGAATTTACTTAAAAACATAACGATTTTTGTTCTGATTGATTATAAATGCAACACTAATACACATGCGTGAGTGACGTAGTGAAAGGGAAAACAAAGCAAGAAAAGGGGATCTTCTAACGATAATGAGCCACGTTATGTATCTCCGTATCATATAAATTGCCGGATGTCAGTGCAATTTGTTTGCTTTTAAAAAAAAGAGACTAATGAACTGGAATGTCTCTGGCAACTTGGTTTCTCTCATTGAAGAAGATCCATCAGAACTTGTATTTTAATTTATTAACTCAGTATAAAACTCAAAAATATTTGGTCAGATGTTTTACTGTAAAGCGGTGATATCTCGCTAGCGCAACTACCCTGCAAAACTTTAAAACACAGAATTGTGTGCATTTAACAAGTTAAAACGATGCGTGTGACATAGTGAACATCAAATTTTGGAGAATGCATTTTGCATTTCCAACCCAAATTAACTGATTTAAATCTGCTATATCAATGCGTTACCAGCAGCTAATCTAGTAAGGAATAAATAACATGTCCCGACAGCCTCTCTCGTTATAGCTCATATCATTTAAGTATTATGTGTTTATCTAAATACAACAGATCATTTTTATGATAACTTCAGTTATCATTAAAAAATAAAGTGTAACAAATATACACAATTTGCATAATTTGAACCAAAGCAAGTAAATTAAAAAGAAACAGACTGTTAGTGTGAAAGTACAACAATCCATTGCTTCCACGCTCTGTGGACACAAACGCCGCATTGTATGATTGCCAGTCTGAACTATAAATTTGTCTGCGTCCTAATGAACCAAACCATTCACAAATAAATATTTATTACACACCTTTGGCTAACGTCGTGGCAGCAGTCCGATGTAATACAATGTACGTAGTGTCCAACAAACACGCCGCTAAACACGTTCAAACTCACAGGCATAAGTGGACAAACAGGCTACAGATAAATATAGATGCAACATTGCATGACTACCTTTAATCAGTCTTTACAGGTAAACAGAGAAAAAATCTTTCAAACACGCATAAATGCGGATGACAATACAACGAAGTTACACATGACCCTACAGCATACTTTCAGTTTAAAATGTCGTCCCGACATCCGTAATTCGTCATTTCTTATTGCAAACAAATTGGTATAATTGTTTATTGCCTTCAAATAAACTTACATTACATTAATCATATAAATTAATGTTCCCGAAAAAAACCATTATGTCACACAGTATGGGTGGACTCCAAATGTTATTTTGGGGTGTATTCAAGTTACTTGTTAAAGTGCAGCTTGGCGTGATATATATTGTTCAAATAGACAAAATTGCATCATATCCTGACATATATACGGCATTTGGTTTCGTTTCAACAGGTAAATACGTCTGGAGCTTTCAACATGTGTATTGTTAACATAAAACTTTGCATAGTTTCTACTGTAAAAAGATTACTTAGAACTGAAAATGCCATTCATTCAGCGAGGAAGTTTTAGAATGTGTATATATCTTTGCACCTTATGTATTTCTCAGAAATTAAACCAGGCCTGGCCTGTCATTGTGTACATGTCATCTGAGTGAAAGAGTGGAATGTTCAAGAATTCTTGTTTGCGCATGCACAGTACGCTGTGCATGCGCAAACAAGAATTCTCGAACATTCTCCTGACACACCACCAACCGCACTGTCACAAGGAACTGAACAGTCAATGATACCCGTAACCAGGTAGGGCAGTCTAACCAATATACTGTTTTATATATGTATGACTATTATATAATGTTTTAATAATTTGTAAACTTCATATCATAATTTTGATATAGCAGAAGCTTCACCTGTCAATATCCTGCAATTTTCCTGTCCCGTAGATTTATCATCATTTTTTTGTAATTGTAGGCTCCTGATAATAATATTCAACATAAATGGGTTCTACATGTATGTCCAATGAATGGGTTCTTTGTCCTATGAATGAGTTCTATGTCCAATGAATGTGTTCCCTGTGCTATGAATGGGCTCTATGTACTATGCATGGGTTTTATGTCTTATGAATGGGTTTGTTGTCCTATAAATGGGTTGTATGTCCTATGCATGGGTTCTATGTCCAATGAATGGGTCCTATGTCCTATAAATGGGTTCTATGCGCTATGAATGGTTTCTATGTCCTACAAAAGGGTTATATGTCCTATGAATGGGGTTTATGTCCAATAGATGGCTTCTATGAATGGGTTTCTATGCGCTTTGAATGGTATATTTTTCCTTTAAAATACTTAAGTAGTGGTTTCAAATATGGCATACATGTTGAGAGCAATGGAACAAGGCATCCATTTCTGTTTTAAAATATCATTTCCACTACATGTGAGAAGTGTCCATGATTTCATGTGTACTCGAATGAAAATAACATCTTTTATTACTAAGCATATGATTTAGTGAGAATGGAGATTCACTCTTGAATATATTTGAAACCATGGCGAATTACGGGATTCTTTATGCGTTCTGGTTGTGTCAAAATAAATCGGAATTGGAGTTCCATACCTTTAAAAATAGTTGTGGTATTCATGTACTCTTGTCATTATTTAAAATTCTGCAATTAATCTATAGACGTTCTTGGTATAAGTACAATCACTGATGTCTTAGCATGTGTTAAATACAAAATTAGATATTCTGATAAGAGTAATTCCAAAAAATAGGTTTTATATGACCGGGCCTCGAACTCACGATCTACGGCACCCAATCGCCTAGCCAGAAATACACGCAGCTTATACCGCTGAGCCACAACGGCGTTCTTAATAAGAACGTTTCAATGGCGCAGTGATGGTCGGCCCGATACCCTGACATGATCATTGTGGAAGTCGTCTATAAGATGATATGAATACGTTTTAGATATTTATATTGAGGTGTATTCAAAGTACTTGTTAAAGTGCAGCTTGTAGTGATTTTTATTAAAAAAATGACAAAAATCGTCAAAATTATTTAAAAAGTAGTCAATTAATCGGCATACCAGTATATACCAGTTTATAACGACGTTGTGTAACTGTATGTGAATAAATAGAAGAATGTACAGCACTTTTCCTCGGTTTCTAAGTACGATGAACAAGTGTATCACGTTTGTTTGTACGGCAAAATACGTTAGTCGGGAGATCTGGCCATATTTACCTACCAAGTGTTAATGTAGTCCTTCGTGCCGGTCAAGTGACTGCGCGAGAACACTAGCACCGACGAATACATCATGATAAGGACTTTGGACACCTAACATTAAAATTCGGTTGAGAAAACAAACAAAACTGAAGGGGAAATCATTACTTAATGAATTTATTTAAAAACATAACGATTTTTGTTCTGATTGATTATAAATGCAACACTAATACACATGCGTGAGTGACGTAGTGAAAGGGAAAACAGAGCAAGAAAAGGGGATCTTCTAACGATAATGAGTCACGTTATGTATCTCCGTATCATATAAATTGCCGGATGTCAGTGCAATTTGTTTGCTTTTAAAAAAAGAGACTAATGAACTGGAATGTCTCTGGCAACTTGGTTTCTCTCATTGAAGAAGCCCCATCAGAACTTGTATTTTAATTTATTAACTCAGTATAAAACTCAAAAATATTTGGTCAGATGTTTTACTGTAAAGCGGTGATATCTCGCTAGCGCAACTACCCTGCAAAACTTTAAAACACAGAATTGTGTGCATTTAACAAGTTAAAACGATGCGTGTGACATAGTGAACATCAATTTTTGGAGAATGCATTTTGCATTTCCAACCCAAATTAACTGATTTAAATCTGCTATATCAATGCGTTACCAGCAGCTAATCTAGTAAGGAATAAATAACATGTCCCGACAGCCTCTCTCGTTATAGCTCATATCATTTAAGTATTATGTGTTTATCTAAATACAACAGATCATTTTTATGATAACTTCAGTTATCATTAAAAAATAAAGTGTAACAAATATACACAATTTGCATAATTTGAACCAAAGCAAGTAAATTAAAAAGAAACAGACTGTTAGTGTGAAAGTACAACAATCCATTGCTTCCACGCTCTGTGGACACAAACGCCGCATTGTATGATTGCCAGTCTGAACTATAAATTTGTCTGCGTCCTAATGAACCAAACCATTCACAAATAAATATTTATTACACACCTTTGGCTAACGTCGTGGCAGCAGTCCGATGTAATACAATGTACGTAGTGTCCAACAAACACGCCGCTAAACACGTTCAAACTCACAGGCATAAGTGGACAAACAGGCTACAGATAAATATAGATGCAACATTGCATGACTACCTTTAATCAGTCTTTACAGGTAAACAGAGAAAAAATCTTTCAAACACGCATAAATGCGGATGACAATACAACGAAGTTACACATGACCCTACAGCATACTTTCAGTTTAAAATGTCGTCCCGACATCCGTAATTCGTCATTTCTTATTGCAAACAAATTGGTATAATTGTTTATTGCCTTCAAATAAACTTACATTACATTAATCATATAAATTAATGTTCCTGAAAAAAACCATTATGTCACACAGTATGGGTGGACTCCAAATGTTATTTTGGGGTGTATTCAAGTTACTTGTTAAAGTGCAGCTTGGCGTGATATATATTGTTCAAATAGACAAAATTGCATCATATCCTGAAATATATACGGCATTTGGTTTCGTTCCAACAGGTAAATACGTCTGGTGCTTTCAACATATGTATTGTTAACATACAACTTTGCATAGTTTCTACTTTAAAAAGATTACTTAGAATTGAAAATGCCATTCATTCAGCGAGGAAGTGTGTAGAATGTGTATATATCTGTAGATTTGTATTTGCACCTCAGAAATTAAACAGGCCTGGCCTGTCATTGTGTACATGTCATCTGAGTGAAAGAGTGGAATGTTCGAGAATTCTTGTTTCCGCATGCGCAAACAAGAATTCTCGAATATTTTCCTGACGCCCACACCAACCACACTGTCACAAGGAACTGAACAGTCAATGATACCCGTAACCAGGTAGGGCAGTCTAACCAATATACTATTTTATATATGTATGACTATTATATAATGTTTTAATAATTTGTAAACTTCATATCATAATTTTGATATAGCAGAAGCTTCACCTGTCAATATCCTGCATTTTTCCTGTCCCATGGACTTATCATTATTTTTTTGTAATTGTAGGCTCCTGATAACAATATTCAACACACCCAGAACTTAACGTACCCTTGCGTTGTGGAGTTTGTGATACACCAGCGTTGTTTGAAGATTTGAGTGACATAGTGAAAGGAAAAACAAAGCAAGAAAAAAGACCTTCCTGTGATAATGGCCTACGGTATGTATCTTCTTACCATATAAACGGCCGGATGTAAAAGCAATTTGTTTGCTTTGTTTGCCCATATATTGTGACCGCTGAATTCATAAACTCCAAAAAATACACCAGACATTTTTTTATTCTAACATTGACACACCGAATTATATCTGAAAGAGACTAGTATCGATAACCTCTCGTCAAGCACAGTGACCTGATTTTGTAGCTGATTTAATGAGGTGGAAGCAACATTTCCTCGATATAGCTCTTGTCATTTTAGTATTGTGTGCATGCTCCGCTTAATTAAGATGTTCAAAGACTTATCGTTAATTCTTCTTGTTATCATTATATGCTCAATTGTCACTTCATAGAAGGTACAGACGTTAAATTTAGAAATAGTTACCTACAAGTGTATATAGAAAATCAAAATAGCAATAAGAAAGCATACGAAAAAAAGTCAGTGGGAAACAAAAACATTTCCGGTCGTGAGTCTCATGACCGTTGGCCTTTTGTTACAATTCATCGGTGATTTAATCATGCATTGAAGCCACATACTCCCGCAAAATCTAAAATTCTAGTTGCACACGTGTATTAATGGCAATCCAAGATGCTTATTCAACATGAAAATCACCACTGATCTGGACGCTTGACCGGGGGAGTCCTTGACACATCAGTGTATAAAAAAATCGACCAGTCGCTGTTGGGTAGTTGCATTGGTCAATTACAACTTTAAGTTACATTTTAGATCTTGGAAAAATAACCCTGCTTTAACTCTCTCACGAATGTCTGAAATGAATCCAGATAATGTCGAGTTTGTATGCCAATCTGCTGTCACTGTAGCTCCATTGATTGATTGAATGTGAATATCGGGTGAAGCTGTGCGTCGTGTGACCAGTGGGTGTGGAGTTTTCTCGGAAAAACAATTAATTGGCAGAAAGAGCAGAAGGATGATCGAGACGTAGCTGAGTTTAAAAGCTCTGGAAAACCGGTATTCACGCCAGGGTGGAAATATGCAAAAGTGAATTCCGATTTCTCCAGAGACTGATTGGAATTCGGAATAAGATGAGCCACTGTAAAGGGATACTATATATAACCGCTTCTCTAGATAGTCGAGAGGTAACAGGACTCATTGGCAATTGCATCGAGGTATTTTGTTGCAATTACATTACAAGGTTTTTTTTATAGAATATGTATCATTATTTTTACCGTGTATGCATATGGTACCTGTAAAGTGCGAAGCGAAAGCGAAACACGAAACGAAACGAAATCAAACGAAACGAAACGAAACGAAATCAAACGAAACAAAAAATGAAAACATTGTATTGGTTAGACTGCCCTACCTGGTTACGGGTATCATTGACTGTTCAGTTCCTTGTGACAGTGCGTGTGTGTGTCAGGAGAATGTTCGAGAATTCTTGTTTGCGCATGCACAGCGTACTGTGCATGCGCAAACAAGAATTCTCGAACATTCCACTCTTTCACTCAGATGACATGTACACAATGACAGGCCAGGCTTGGTTTAATTTCTGAGAAATACATAAGGTGCAAATAAAAATCTACAGATATATACACATTCTACACACTTCCTCGCTGAATGAATGGCATTTTCAATTCTAAGTAATCTTTTTACAGTAGAAACTATGCAAAGTTTTATGTTAACAATACACATGTTGAAAGCACCAGACGTATTTACCTGTTGAAACGAAACCAAATGCCGTATATATGTCAGGCTATGATGCAATTTTGTCTATTTGGACAATATAAATCACTGTAACATGTAATTTGAATACACCCCAAAATAACATTTGGAGTCAACCCATACTGGTTGACAAAAGACAAATCAAATCTACATGTAGATAACTGACCAAGCACGACAAGATAGAACAATTGCTAATTGAGGACCACTGGACCAATGCGGTTTGTAATATTACAGAATGTAATTGTAAACACACATATCCCTCTGATCTAATAGTGCAAAAGCAGAGTAGACACCTACTGGTCTTTTTAAACAAAACTTATTAAATTGACAATACATGAATATGCATACGGGTACCTGTAAAGTGCGAAGCGAAAGCGAAACGAAACGAAACGAAATCAAACGAAACAAAAAATGAAAACATTGAAAAAATAGATAGATAGACAATTTTAGACTTTTCATATGCCTTAGTGTCCCATTTTCATCGGTGTTAAAACAAAACGCAGGAAAGAATGAATTTATCGAAGAGGTACAGAAACAAGAATATCCTCACACATAGGGGGAAAACATTCGCAATGCTTCTTTCTTCCTATTGCGATAAATGTATTCCTGTGTGTTGTTGAACACCGATGGGAATGGGACACTAAGGCGTTTGCAAAGTCTAAAATTGTCTATTTATCTATTTTTTCAATGTTTTTATTTTTTATTTCGCGAGATTTGTCATGTAGCCGAGAACTGCTACAACGTACACTACATACAAACTACTACATGGCCATTGTTTACATACCGAGTATACGTGAACTAGCCTAATAATGCTTTCAATTGAACATAACAGCATAGTAATCTCGTAATAACTGATCAATATAAACAAAAATGCAACTGAATACTTAATTTGAAAATAGAACAATATGCACACAACAAAACATCGATAAGTTAGTAATGTTCGCAGAATACGGAAGGAGTTAAGTAGCAATCCAATAGACATCAGGCAAAATCGGAACTTCTTCTCTTGTTTTAAGTTTTAACGAATCAATTCTTTCCCTAAGAAAATTCTGGGGTTTTGACGATTTCAGTCCCTTTTTGGCAGAATCTGTCTGCTCTGTGGCACGCCCATGCTTTCGTCGTTCTGCCATATTTTGTTCAATAATAACCCACCCGTTGCATTGTCGGACTAATTCGCAAAGAAACTTGGTCCGTCTGTCTGCGTTATTATTTGTGGGAATTTCCCATATACTTTTATAAATACACATTTTTCTCCAGGTTTTGATTTGCGATAATTTGTTAGGTATCTATTAAGTCTGAAAACTTTGAAGAGGTCGAAATGTAAACATTTATGTATATTTCTATGGGAGTTCGGGCTTTAATGCATGGTGTAATTATAACAAAACTATAACAGTTTTTCAGGATTTTGTTCGATCTTATTTTGATATTTGGGCATACTGGATACATGAGTGAGACAGAGTCTAAAAATCATTATAAAAAACCATTGCAAGTGAAAACATTGCTTTATAGCGCATTCAAGGCTATACAAGAAAAGGGATTCTATCTAAGCAGATGATTGTCAAAGAATGTGTGTAGGAAACAAAAACAAAATTGCTTTGCTGCAGTGAAGCCAGTCGGACTTATCATTTCCACTGACAAGACGTTCCTTGCTACAAGTCTTGATTAAAAAGTCAAGGAGAATCAATGGAGAAGTTTGACTTCTTGAAATAAAGATATAATTCTTCACAATAGGCCACTGAATCTGTTTCAAGCGACAACAAGCCTTGGTAGTGTTTTCTGTTTATATTTGATAGAAAAGTAGTTATATCTAAGGAAAACTCACCATTATTACCACTATTACCATTGTTATCAAGATCAGATGAACATTGCCATCTTCCCGTTGACAGATTTGGTTGTTATGCTAGGAAGCTTAATCTGTTGTTGAAAGCAATACAAAAGCTTAATGTTTTTGGCATGTTGTAGATCATCCCCTGTTTGTAGTGTAGAACCTCAGATGTTAGAAAACACTGAATGTTTATCTTTGACATGACTCTGTCCAACATGACATTTCTGGCCCATGTTTCCTCACATTCTTTAACTTAAAGAAACTCCTCAACTCCATATCAAAACATTCTTAGATTTAATTAATCAATCTTAGGTAAGAACCTTTCTTAAATTCTGTAATGCTTATTTAAGAAATATTGATAAAATTGGCCCTGTAAGTGCATATGTACAAACTGTATTAGTCACAAATTGTTTTAATACACTACCATGTTTATCCTTAAATAAGCTCCCTTAGTAATGTAAAATTTTAGTATTAAAGTTTTGGGAATGGCTTATATGTTAACCAATTCAATCTCGCATTTCTAAATTGTTGTTTCTTACAATAGTTTCGAGGAAGAACGTAGGTTTGACAGGCCATATTCAGCATTCCCCAATGCATCTGCACCTGCAGTACCAATAACAGCGGACTTGCATCATCGAACCGTGAACATCACAAAACTATATAGCCAGTAATTAATTTCGTTCTTCCTTCGTTTATTTCAAATTTTCCTCTTCATCTGTGGGAGAACTTTATATAAAGATTTTCATCAATAAAATACAAATCTATAAGAGTTGTCTCCGTTTCATTACCAATTCTATATAATACACAACACCTCCGTTAATTTGAATTGCATATGAAATTTTACTATGGTTGAGACGGGAGGCTACGGAGTGCAACAAGCAGGTAAACATATCAATTTCCATTAAAACATATGTAACCTATGAATTAAACTATGATGAAAGGCATTACTGGCTATTGTGCAATCGTCTTGATTTATGCCCTAGGAATATTTTCAATATCTGCAGATTATCAGTCGAAAGTAGAAATTGTGAAGACCATCACTCAAGAGTCATTTTGAATGACAGATGTAAACCCTCTGTAAGAGTTATATGCGTCCTCTTTACTGATACAAGGCAATGATGAGTGAAACGTGGTGTAAATTGCTGTTAGATATCGACGAGACGATCAACCTCTTTGGTGCATTTTTTTGAGAAACGCGTTGCTCTGATCTGACATCAATGTATATCAATTTATCAATACAAGTGTATATACATGTATATACAATTTGGTTTACAGCTGTGAAGACACACAAATGTTTCGCACGATCAAGAAGCACTAGTCAATACTGATCCAAAACATCAAATTGTCTCGTGGGTGTAGGAAATGCGACAATTCTTGTTGTTTGTGCTCTTGTGGTTTTCCTAACTGCTGACAGGATCGACATGGAAAACAGTGGGATTCTGTCAGACTCCGTTGCCTTCAAACATAATTGTTAAGTTCAAATACAGTTTTAACCATGACTTCTGGAGTTACAGATACTGATCATTAATGTCATAATTTTTATCCAGATGTGTCTTGACCATATCGGGACTAATTGCTTCTCTGGAAAACAAGTCCAAGGTTCTATTGTGATCAAATAAGAGGTATATGTCTTCGGTTTTTATACTTCTGTCCATGAATTTGTTTTCATGCCTTGGCAAAGACTATCTACAGAATCAGAACAATATGTCCTTGTGTTGGAGATATCAGATTTCCTATCCTTTCACATTGGAATCAATCTAGCATTCATTGTCCAAATAAAAAGCGATTAACTCAAAAAGGATTATTATTGCCAGCGTCCTACTGGTCAGAAAACCAAGGAGGTATGTGCCCTAGCTAGTATCCTATACTGATTAGGATACTGCATTTATTTGGAAACCAGTAAGCCTTTGCATCGAAAAGTCAAGGCGTATGTAATGTAGATTTCGCTACCAGCCGACATCTCCAAGGTATTAGGTATGGTCGAACTGGACAATTGGAGCTACGCTATATACCAACACTGACATGGTCAATCAGATTCTAGGATGAAGAAGTCATATTGGATTCCAGATTAGATGGTTTAATGTATGAAGCAACATAAATCTAACATGTAGCGTTCTTGTCAGAAAATAGATTCAGCAGTTATTAGAATCTTCAATCTTTGTGGTTATCAGTGGAAATGACGACCATTTTGAAAATGGAATTTTTTACTTAGTTATTAGTGAAGGTGGGTGTTTAGTAAGAAAAACCAAGTAAATTCAATTAAAAACATTTCAATTGATTTTCCTTATGGTCGTTTTTTCCTTTTTTTAAACTACATAGCAATATTGTTAATCAATTTTAACAAAACTCCTAATTACTAGTGTGGGCAGTTTCTTTTTAATGGCTGAAGGTGTTTTTAACATATAAATACGAATGGATTGCAGTACATATTTGTATATTTGACCTTCCAAAAATTTCGCATAATGTTAAAAGATAATCTATCCCATTTTTATCTCCTGTATCTAATGTTTTCAAAGATGTAACTTTTTGCTTTTCATATATCTAACATGTTATTATTAGCATATTCATAATAAGATATCTTAAAAAAAAATAATACATTATATTGTACCATTTTCCCAAGAAAGAAGAAAAAAAAAGAAAAAACACAAACAGGGCACTGTATTCTTGCGTATGTTTGTAAACGTAGGACTATGGAGGCTATCGTCTTTGCTTATTGGTTCATTTCGAAATCCGATCTATTAATATCACCAACATGTCATATGTGTTATTCCATGTGATAATGTATACTTAAGGTGGGCAATTTTTTTGAAACACTTGTCCATTTCAGCCATCTTAATACAACACGTAGACAAGAAGCCTCCCTATTGGTAAAGGGCAATATCCCTGATTAATATATGAGACGGTCAATTCAAGATCATTCTCTTCACTGACTTTGATTATGTTTGGTGTTATTTTTCTAGCAGGACCAGGGAGCTGTAGCCCGTCAACATTCCTAACAAAAGGGAGATGGAGAGATGAACTGAACGGTGAATTTAACAAAACGATACTTTATAAAGATATGGAAGCAAGACTAAATGATGAATATGCAAAAAGGACAGTTTACCCTCCTAAACACCTCGTCTTCAATGCATTCAATCTAACGCCATTAGAAAAGGTCTGTAGATTTTTTGTAGTTACCAATTTAAAGATTTTGGGGAAAAAAACTTGTTGAGGAATATCATTATAATGGCCTAAATTTACTATTTACATATTTCAATATAAATCCGTTTAGTAATTTACGACATTATATGTTCTTAGTTCATATAGCACATCTTCTTTGAAATTGAAGCCTTCTTTGAAATAAGGTCAGGGTGTCAAGGTCATACGCTAGTCTGATACTGGACTTATGATCAACTTTACTCATGTAAAATGTTGCACCCTATACATCTCAAACAGTCAAAAGTATCGAAACACATGCAAATATTATTCGATTTTCGATTTAAATTGATTACAATATTTCTTCCTGTGTTAACATCTTAAAACAACTTTCCATCGTTGATTTTAAATGTGATTCGCTGCTGATGAGTATCGATGCAGTAGTTTAACAACAACTTCCTCTATAACTTACGATACTTATCTCATTGCAGGTGAAAGTTGTCATCATCGGACAGGATCCGTACCCTACATTCGGCAAGGTGAGATTACGGATATTTCATCCATGTTATTGCAGCTTGTTTTGTTTATACTGTGTTATATAATGCTGCATTGTGCATTTTGTGGTAACGACCTTTTATTCTGCATTAGCTTGATTACAAATGCTTTAGAGTGTCAAACTTAAGGGAAGGATCAGAGGTGTAGGATTTGACCTCTTCCAACCGAAGTTGGAGTTTCCATTCAAGCTGAGATCATAAACTATTTTGTTAATATTTTTGTTAGCTTGAACAAGAATCCAGTTGCCATGGATACCATGCAACCCTATCAAACCCTATTTAAAAACACCCTAGCTGGTCACAGAGCAACCACCAAGAAAAACCAGACAATTATCCGCCAAAAAGTACAACGCATAAAATTTGTGTAAAGGGATTATTTTTATGCCTGATATTTTCTTATCATATTGATGAACTTGGTTCAAACATATTGGTTTTGGCTTCAGAACTATGGCGTTGTTCCGAATTTCTAGAGTGACGATTTATTCTGAAATGTTTATCAAATACATTGGAGAATGGAATAATGGTATTTAAAACATATCCCTTGTTATTTTAAGAACTGGACTAAATTAGATATAACAAAGGATAATGATATATAGGATAAACCAGGCAATACATATATATTATCAGCTTTACCACTAAGAACGAAGATGAGAGAAAAACTATATATCAGAGTTCTCTACAATTCTACAGTCTATACCTAATAATTGGATAACAACGTTGACGACAATCGATCCTTCGCCTCGTGACAATTTATAATAACAGAAAACTTTCCTCTTTAGAATCTAAGCTCAATCATAGAACCAACAAATATAAAACAAAGTAAGAGAATGATAGATAATATACACTGTAGTAGACCAAGAACATCAACATAACTTACATAAAAAATGGGAAACATTACATGAAAACTTTTCAACAAACTGTAAAATTTTGGATGAAATATGAAAAAAAAAAATTGAAGATAGAAAAAGTAAAAAACGTCAGTGAAAAGTCTTCATAGCATTGTGTATACCAACCAGGAACCTAATTACAATATAAATATCCATTCTCACTACGTAACGTGGACATCTAACGCCATCGCATAAGGGGTCACGTCATGATGACCTTTGTTATCTCCGTATTTCAATTCAAGGTCAAATTGTCCATATTTTGATTTCATCGATCTCACCGTTTGTCACATCATGCACCCGAATCCTTTCCGGACAACATGTGTACTTGTACAGCTTCATGCTTCGTTGACTGAAATGACTTGAAACAGATTATGCCAGCTATGTACTCGAGGCATGCTATTTCGCACATGCGAAATTCAATTCCAAGATTCTGTTAGAAGTAATTTGATTGGTTAATCCAAAAGGTCACCCCAACGTGACACCTTATGGGATGTTGTTAGAAGTTGATGTAACGTAGTGAGAATGACCATCTATATTTAAATTAGATTAATTTGTATGGTGGGAAATATAACTTCTGCAGTTTATTTATGAAACGCAACGCCGCTTATCTCTACGATTGTTGTGTTGTATAACCTCCAATTAAATTAGGTTGCTAGTTGTTTACCAAATAAGTCTTAGTACAAAATGGCATCTTTATGAATTGAAACATAAGATAAAGTTTGAAATGACTTTGTAAATAATAAGATGAAGTCATTAAAATCTCAAATTTTCAGTTTGTCTTTGTCTGCTTGTTATTGGTCGTCTATAAATTATACGATACTTATCTCCTTGCAGGTGAAAAAATCCTTTCTTGCAGCAAAGAATCCGTGCCCTACATTCCCCATGGTGAGATTACGTCTATTTTAACCACGTTACTTGTAGCCTCATTAGTTTATACTGTGTTATATAATGTTACATTGTGCCTTTTGTGTTCACGACCTATTATCCTGCAATAGCTGGACTACAATTGTTTTAGACATAAGAGTGGCAAACTTAATGTGTACCCGGAACGATTTGCAATGTTAAGTTTAAAAAATGGAATTTAGGATGAAACTAAAAATGCTGAAAGTCCGACTTTCATAGCGACTTTAGTTTTAGAGTAACTGCGATTTTTCTCGAAAACAAACCTGAAGCCCAAAGTCGTTGACCTCGTTTCGGTGACCTCTGACCTGTGACGTCAGATGTTTAACGGGATCAGAGCCGCCATATAGGAAATAAATAGAAACAAACGTGAACGCGTGCCTGTAATTAATGCGAATTAGACAAGTATAATGAAAGTGCTGAATAAACGTTTTGAGTTATATTTGTGAATTAGTAAATAACAAGTGCTACCGAAACCAGGGACTTATAATTTTCTATTATAACGGGCCATATATAACATGTAGCATCTCACTAATTTTCTCTCATAACGAGCCATATACAACATGTAACATCTTACTAATTTTCTTTTATAACGATCCAAATACAACATGTATCATCTTACTTATTTTCTATTATAACAGGTGGTATATATCTAACATGTAAATTTTGAATAAGTTTCTATTTTAATCGGGTCGTTGTAACATGTATGACATTTGAATAACGGGCCGTTTGACCGGTTTGTTACATACCAGTATTGATTTCAGTTATAATACTTCTGGTAATAGAAGTCCAAAATACAATTCGTACACGATGTGAAGTAAATGCTGAAAATTTAGAATTTTTATTAGCCAAAACAGCAATGGATACGTTGCAAATACACTTGAAGATACCGTTATTTGTGATTTTCGGATAATTGTCCGAAATTGATAAAACTTGTCCATGAAAGATTAGTAACTCCCAGACAAGACTCATTGAGTAAATTGTCAACATCGTGGGTATATGAATGAGGCAACTTAGGTTAATTATTCTATAGACGACAAACCTTTCAGATAAAAACATTTTTCGCTTGTCAAATAAACGAAGCTCACTGCATGAATCTAAAAATAATGTGTTTGATTAACCCAACTTGAAAATGTATTCCCTACTGTTTAGTATAAACGCAATGCTTAATAAAATTCAAGCTCAATTTACGCACAACCTGTAAATGCATATCTTCGAAACTTTTTTGAAGTGCATTGAAACTAAACGCGTGAACTCACAAGCAATTATCGGCGTGTGCCGATTAGAACACCAGGAATCACTGACACCTGTGGTGCAGTGACAGGTGTGGCGAGCTTGTGGACCGTAATTTCACACCTGGTAATTGTTTAGCGGTATACTAACCCACTCCAACTTGAGAATTCGTAATTCTCCGAACATGTTTATACATCTTTTAAAGTCCTGTTTTAAGTGAAGATATGACTTACGACGCTCGAATGGAAAGTAAAACCACAAGGATCTCGATCACCACGCGATAATGACAGAATTAAAAAATAATTAGATAAGTATTTATGTAATAATCCGAATTTTATGTTAAGAACCGTAGCGACTAAACAACAACTGTTCTGAATACGTATTGAAAAAACTAGATGATCTGACCACATAGGAACATTGTACGATGCTTACGAAATATACGCAATTTAATTCCAATCCAAACCACATCACAGCTTCAGGTCGCCATCTTTGTTCAAATCAAGTACTACAAAGCTCGTAAATGATATTGTGATCATAAATTTTAGGATTATCAAAGAAACGAAAAGTAAATTCTAAATCATTATAATTTTTATTGGTCAAGATATAGGTAAGCGTATTGAAATAATTATTTACAAATGGAATTTGATTTTCTACTCAAAACTGATAACTTATCTTTTATTTAGATAATCTTTATTTCTTTCATTTCATTTCATTTTAAAAGGAAAATTACATTCCCCAATATATTCGCGGGAAATGAATTTGATGACGTAACCGGAAGCGCATGCTTTCAGAACATGACCCGGAAGATATGTTCACCTGTAAACGACAGAAACTTGACGATAATAAAAACAGAAGATTGTCGAATATGACTGGATTTTTTTCCGCATTTGTTGAGACACCAATGTGCTAGAAAACAACGAAAGGTAACAGTTATTTAATTCATAGCTATCGTATCGAATAAAACGAACAGTCATTGCGAAATAACAGTGTCCACTTGCTGAGCTAGACCTACTTTCGTTTTACAGTTTACGCACATGGTCATTTAAATACTTCATCTTCACAACCATTGTCTATATAAATGCTTGTCCGCGACATTGTTCTATGTAGGAATATTTGTAGTTCTGTACAGTACAGTGTAATTACTTTTGTTTAATTGACTGGTCTGCTTTGGAAAATTTATATACTTGTGGACATGATTATGATGTTTTTAATTAAATGTTACATTATGGACGAGTAAATTATTGTTTTACAATCACATGCTTAATTTGTAAAAAAAATATCGTGCCTTGGCCTTATGAATACTAAAAGGTAAGCAAGTAAAAGATCGAAAATCTAGGTCACCGCCTACCCTCTCGAGGAAATCCCTGCTCTCACTATCATATGCATTGTTTTACTGCTACAAGCCTATGTGCCATCGATTCAGAAATCATTTTTCTTCTTAGCCGGCCATCATTTATTAACTGTTGTGCACGCATTGCTCGGAATATTTATATCCGAAATCAAATTAAGCTACGATGACAACAACCATTCAGTCTCCCTTTACGGAAGTGACGACAACACAGCTAGTAATGGCGTTAACACCCGATGCAGTCCGAAATTAATATATAAATTATTAGATGTGGCAATCTCACCTTCAAACAGGTCAAAGACCCTTGATGAGAATGAGTAACCAGAGTTTCCTCTGGCCCAAACACCGGAAGTTATACACATACAAGCTCTCTTGACTTTGGTTTAGGAACACATTCTCAAAAGACAATCATCACATATTAAATTCAGGGCTGGATTTCCACTAACTTGAAGAGTTGTGTCCCTTTATTTTCTTTCCTATATATATATATCTTATACAGTTCTAGCTATTTTTGCAGTTAATCGTTCATTTTTTCCCAATTGTTCTGCATTTCATAATTAATATACATTTGATGATACATATGTATCTGAAGGAGTTCGAAAAGTGAAGTTCGTTATTTTGTTTAGTCTCATTGACTTCATTTCTCAAATTTATCAAGTTTAAAAACTCTTTTTTTTTAAGTTACAGAAGATTCGAAACTTTACAAAGTCATTTCTGTTTCCATGTTTTAATTATGGTTGTTTTACTTTCCATTGTGGGGATAGGGGATTTATTCATATCAATCATATATAACTTTTATATAGTAAGGTTCCCACTTTCTTATTTGTATATTTCTGATTATTTATTTTTCATAATATCTCTTTAGTTAAAGTCCCTCAAAAGACTCTTTATATTTCTTTCTGTTAAATATTTTTCTTCTCATTTCTATTTGTTCCCAGTTTCCTTTGGGTAAAATATGGTCATATTTAGGTGAAGTTTGAGAATTGGTTGTTTTGCAGAATTCCTTTTTGTTTTGCAATGCATCAATATTTTGCATGGGTATAATAAATATAGACATGCTCTGCCATTTCCTTTTATGTTGAATGTTTGAGTTTGCTTAAAACTTCCCATACTGATGGTGTTTGACATCTTGAATTTGCTGATTTGTCAGATCAACAAAATTTGTCAGATCAGCACATACATGTACTTAATTCAAATTGCATTATTTTTATCACATCAATAAATATGTCCTTTTGCTTTTTTCATTCTTAAGGCTACACAACAGTTTTCTCCTAGAGTTTCTCTCGCAGCACTCTGCATGCTCCCAAGGGGGAGAAATAGGACCAAAAGGGCATTCCTCCATTCAAATGAACACTTTGTAGTTATGGTCCCAAATCATGAGATGTGGTGCCCTAAAATGAAATGGTCTCTGTCTGTCCGTCTATTTTCAACTCAATCACATGCCGGAAATTCTACCAAGTTTTTTTGAATGAATCACCTGATATTGGGCCTGTAGTATACTGTGGAAAAGTGATACAAAGTTTTTTTTTAAATGAATTACCTTGACATACATTCACAGTCACAGGAGTCAAACATGCTAAAATATTGAAACACTTTTTTCTCAATAGCCAAGAGGTCCAGAGAAGCAGGTCATTGATACAGGTCCATAGGGCATCTTGTTTGGTTGCTGCACAATACCTTAATTACTCTTTCAGGCCTGCAGGTCAATGGTCAATGTCACTATTTCTATAAATTGAAAATCAGTTGAAGTACAATATATGATGAATTCAGCTGAGCTGATTATGCTTATTAGAAGTTATCAAGTTCTATATACCTTGTGCCTGCTTTCAAGGATAACTTATAAGGGCCCGATGGTCAAGATCACTGCTACTAAAGAAAGTATTTGCTTAAAATACTACATGTAGCTTCAGGCTTGAAAGTCAGAGGTCAAAGATAATGTTACTATAAAAAAAAAAAAAAAAAAAATCATGCACATCACTTTTTTTTTGGATTCTATGCACTCAGACTTTGTCCAGTGCTTTATCGCAGAAAGACTTTATTTCCCCGAATAAAAAACTTTTTTACATTTTTACCAGTGAAATATCAAAAATTATTCATTCTATAAAAGTGATCATATCTTTCACTAGTGAAAAATATCACTTTTGCTGATTTGACCAATCAAATTAATGATTAGAAAATACCAAAATAATTGACCAATCAGAAAGCCCGACATATATGTCAGCACCTGGACAGGGGAAATTACTTTTTTTGTTTTCAAACTTTCGCTGTAGGCCTAGTTAGCATACGGGGTAGGTGTTTCGATGATAAAAAATGTAATAAACAGAATATCTAACAGTGTCTTCGCACTCGTGAAAAATATCAAAATATTAGCCACACTCGTGAAATATATTTGGTATTATTGAAGACACTGTTAGATATCCTCTATATCTTACACAGATTGTGTTATTCTTCAATGAACACAGGTGATAGATACGGTAGTTTTTCTTTTTAAATATATAAATACTTATTACCAGTTAGCTTGTAATAATAATAATAATAACAAAAAAATAAATAAATAAAATTTGGAAAAATCATACATAAAAATCATTGCATTAGTATTAATTATGATTTGTCACGATGAACTAAATTGTATGTTTTTTATCATAAAATACGGAGCTTAAATGATGGTTTTAATAAGTTCCTATGCTATGTACCTGTACATAAATTATCAATTATATTATAATTGTTGCGAATCACTCTTATATAATTTCACTGACAACGATCGTATATCAAATTTATCTTTCTCAAGCATTTATTCGTCCGTAATCCTTGAGACCATGACATGTAAAATAAGGGATACAATCTGTATACATGTATGTAGAAGTTTGTTGTAGGCTTCAACACTGGTATTCATACAGGAGAGATTTAGTCCATTGTAGATCATGATGATCATAATATATTATTTTCTGAATTAAGTGTCCTTCATGACTAGAAGCGGATTTTGTATAGAATATAACGCATCAATTCACTGTACGTGTGTGTCGTCTTTTCTCACAAACCAGAGTATCCAGAACTGTTGTATTGTTGGTATGTTTATTTGAATATTAATTTGCGAATAAAATGGTACATTATTTTATTTGAAAATGTTGATGCCGTGTTCATTTCTTTAGTAATGAGTAAGAAATGGTAAACACATAACTAATATACATTTATTAGTGATTGACCGATTATTACACTAGAAAATCTAGTCTGTTCTAACCAAGCAGTCATTTTCAGAGTCAATTTCACTATATTTTTTTTAAAGCTCAAACTTATATTGTTGGATTCCGACTTCTTGTCGGCAATATTCGCCAAAGTCATCAACCTCAAATCTCATGTCCAGCTCGTTTTCAGACATGTTAGCGTTGCTATACTGTTCACACTGTCCTCTATGCTACTCGCCACAATATCAGTTACTCCGTTAAACCTGTGACGTCATAGACTGAAGAGTTCCAAATCAGTGTGACTGACCGATCCGCTGATTAGCAGTCGAACGAATCGCGTACTTCGAGTGCGATATCTCGGCACTCGGCCAACCGATTTTGATGCGGTTTGTGACATTCTTCTTTGTTGGTTACAAAGAATAACATATTTGAATATCGTTTTTCGTTTCGGGTACACTTTAAGGTAAGGATCAGAGGTGTGGGTTCTGGTCTTATCCCTACTCACCGCATTTGAATTTTCGTTGGAAGCAGAGTTCATGACCGGTCATGTTTATATTCTTTGTGACCCTAAACTAGATTCCAGTTGCCATGGATAGCATGCAACGTGCCACCATGTGTTTTTCAGTGAAGAAGCCAACACCACCTACTATAATGAAACCCTATTTCAAAATGACTGGTCACACTGCAACAACCCATATCCCGTTATCAGACCAGTTGGACAATGTATAAAATTTGTAAAAGGGGATTAATTAAATACATGATGACTTAGAAATTGATATGTCAATTCTATTTACTGATCACATTTATGCAAACTATGCTTCATACACATGATTTGAAAAATCCTCGATTTGACCTGGATGTCTCGAACGGTCGTTGATATTAAAACAGAATTTAGAAGATATATTTAATATTTATCCCAGTGGGCACACAACGTCTAGAGAACGTTGCAGTTACGTCAGGATGCAACGTTGCATTTAGGTTGTAGTAAGGTTGCAAATGAAAGTTTGGGGAACGTTTTCATACAACGTTCCCACAACGTTACTGAGTTACGATGTGGCAACGTTTTATTTACGTTGTATAGACGTTGTCACAACGTTGTATTATTTTATTTTCTACTATTGTTACCTATTATGTACAACAAAAACTCAAGTTTTTTTAAACATTATTTTAATGTCTTTATTTCCATGTGCCCATGTGCTTGCACTCCTCCCATCACTCCTATCTGATGTCTCTGATTACCTCGGTGCATCCAGTTATCACCATTAAATCTGTAAATAGAAAAACAATCAAAACAATTATTATTGATATACCGTAAACTTTTCGGCAATATATCATAACGTGCTCGGTTAACAAATATGCGTGAAACTAAACTTATGCCCGGTGATACCAAAAATGTACATCCGTTGTACGTACGTACATGAAGATAAATCATAACATGCCCGATCTGTTTGTAAATAAACACAAGTCAAAATCAAACGCAGTGTAATAAACAAAATACGAATCATATAGAACTTACCTTGAATTACTGATCTGTATTCGGGAAGAAAGCTGATTCCTTATGTTATTTTGAAAGCAAATACATAATCCAGTATAGCAAGTCAACAGTCCGATTGAAATGTGCGTGTGTACGGCCCACGTGTGTTTGCAGAACAAAGAACCGGAAGTTAAAATTACCGCGCAAATATCAATACTCTTTTTTCTTCTCTCTATCTATTTCTTTTCCCGAAAAAAAATGCAACGATTTCAACCAAAACATGATATTTTCATGCAGTTAAAACTGAAATTAAAGTCGTTTAAAAAAAATGTTTTTGAAATGAATGTGAATGTTTGTATTGCCCCCTGGCGGATATATATTGCAACATAAAGGGAGGTAACACCGATTTGTTATCGTAACCTTGTAAGTTCGTTTGATCACATTTATTTGGAGGTCTTACAGCAAAATTGGATCAGGAAAGGATCAATGATCGATATTATATCATTAGGGCACATTATAGGCGACGTAGGTTGCTTTTAAACCAATTTAAACATATTCATTATTGACAAATAAAATTTCGAGCAAATTAGATAATTAAATTTATCTTTATCATGAAATTTGATGTTTTCGTTCCGTATGTCTTTGGCATTTGTGTAAACTTGCAAGCCGTTTAAAATTAACAACAAATACACAAAGTTTGCATTAAAACCTTGTTACAACGTTGTTACAACGTCAAAAGCTAACGTTGCACTAACGTTTGACATAAAACGTTCTCACAACGTTGTAGGAAAGTCCCGGACGTTGTGACCTGAATAGGACGTTTTCCGAACGTTCTCCGAACGTTTTGTGTCCACTGGGATTTAAATTTGATTGACAAATTGATTTCTTTTTAAAATGTTTTATCTCAGTCGTTCATTAAACAAAAATACCCTCCCGCACTTCTTACTTTCAGCTTGTTCCATTCTTAGAAATAGAAAAACATATACCCGATATAATATTCCATGTTTGAACAATATATCAGTATGTTTGAAGTATGTTTGAATCTGACTCCTAATTATCTATAGGCATAGAGGAGAGTTTAACAGAAGCGTATAAATCAATTAAGCAACATGAAAAAAAGCTCCAGGTGCATACATTGATTAAAACAAAACAAAAGTAATGTTCATAAGTATCTGGAAACAAAGACAATCAAAATGTCATCAAATAAGATTGGCTTAAAATGTTCAAGCCTTAGGAATAACAATTTGATGTAACATTGACAGAGAATCAATTCAGGAAGCAAAATTACAAAAGAAATCAAAACAATGAAAGGTGAATGGGGATAACGTGATAGTTTTGTGCGTGAGAAAACAATAATCATTGATAGTATCAAAAATTACCTACATGTAATACAAAGTAACAATAAACAAAATAATATGTGTCTTTCTTCGGAAAAGCAAAGTAAATAAAGTATCCAAAGAAACGTGCCGTAGAGATAAAACGAAGGGTGGACATATGTTAGAAAGATCTCTAGACAAAAAAGTACAAAAATATAATAGAAGTATAACTACAGAGCTACAAACATGGAATGTCTTGGGAAGACATTGAGGTTAGATTTGTGATATAATTAAAAATCTCTGGATATAAATTTTATACCAGAATTTTATAAAATATACTTACTAGAGTGGCAATTTATATTCAAAAAGGTCTATTCAAGACATTGGTGAAAGATGGTATTACAAAAAAAAATATATGATGTTTTGGAAATGATAAATAGTTTTCAAAATAAATACTTTTTTAAGAAGAACACTTAATAAGATATCACAACGGTTAAGGATTTATAAGGAATATCATACAATATATTGATATCATCAGCTATAGCACAAAAAAGCTAAGACGAAAAGAAAACTGTATATTAGAGTTCTCTTAAATTGATACCTTCATACCTTATAACTGGGAAACAACATTGAAGGCAGACAATTTTTCGCCTAGTGACAATGAATTTAAAATAATAGATAAACTTGACAGAAAAAGTAAGTAATTCTATTGGAAATGTCTTCATAACATAGTGCCTACCAACCATAACCTAATACAAATTGGGCTGTCAGATGGGAAAGTTTATTTCTGCAAGGTTAACGTTGAGACGAAACCACACTTATCTTATAGATGTATTCTATTGAAGAAAATGTATAGTACCACTTATGGATAAAGTAATAACTAGTATATCCAAACAACATGACATTCAAAAACTTTTTGTAACATACACAAAATGTATGTTGTGTTCTTAATAATGCTTTGGGGTTAATCAATTTTTTATTTTCTATAAAATGGCGTATTTGGAAATCAAAACAGAACATACATTTTGAATATGAAGTTAACGATGATATCTTAAATCCTTAAAATAAACAATTTAATCCTTTAATCCTTACAGTTTTTCTACGTACGGGATTCCCTGAAAAAACGTTTTCGACACTTATTGACTAAGTAGGACATGTGATGTATGTGCTGAATACATTGTATAAAAGAAAAGTAAAAATATTAAAGGGTTTTAGACACAAAAAGGTTAAAGTTGTCTATAGGTTGGTTTTATGAAAACCGGTCAAATTACCCTCACACTCCTGGGTTTGTGTATATACACGCTGAGATACAGGACACAGCATGGGCCCATCTGGACAACTGACCTATATGCAAAATTTCATTCTGATAACGAGGTCGGTCAGCCTCCTACGTCACAGGTTCACTGCTGCCGAGATGATAGTATAACTAACGTTATAAACACCAAAATGTGTGTCGCATTAAATCACTATTTACACACTATCTACCAAAGGTTTTGTGATGTGGGAGTACTTTACATTAATATATTGGGTTACAACAGTGAATTGGTTACATGTACTCCAGTGATGATCCCGTTATTCATTAAACAACTGTATTAAATTCAACTTTATTCCATAAGTTTTACAACTTATTGGATAAAATAGTATATAACATTAATGGACAAAGGCATCCACTCTTACATGATTTATAATTCAATAAGCTAATTAGTCAGATTTGTTACAGGGAAACAGAGAAATAATCTTTAAAAATGAATATATTCTAATTAAAGTCTTATAAAAAATCTTTCCTTAGTTTATTTGCTAGTGATGAATATTTTCCTAAATTGTTAAGTTCTTTTATATTTTCTACTTTGAGTAACTGAATACGTTTAAAGATACTATAGTATTTAAAATGATATGTTTTAATCAAATCAATACGAATGTCTGCGTAACATTTTCACCACATCAAATACATTTCCTTCATAACCTTCATAAAACATTCTTTAAGGAAATTGTCAAAAAAGGACGTTTTTTGAGTACATTACTGTAAAATTGAACAGAACAGTAACTGATTTCTTCAAGCATTTACCCAAGACTGACAGTTCAAAGTTACTGATTTAAATAAAGAATCCAATGATCTTTAGTTTCCAACATGTCATCATATCATGCTTTGAGTAAAAAATTATTTGGACGCTTTAATTTCAACCAATATTTAAAAATTCTTCATCTAATGTGTACAAAGGAAATTCTCAAAGTTCAATGTACAAAAAAAACATGTATCGTCTCAGATAAAAATCAAACTACTGCATTTTTATCAAATCTTTATCTTGCAAAATTAAGAAATGGATATTTTTATGTTAATATTACGTCAGAAAAGGGTAAAACATGTTCTTAAAAGTGTACAAAATCTTATCAAATTATGCCAAAAATAAAATGGTTAACAAGGCTAGGAAAATTTATCACCGTAAAAAGATTGCACAAGTGTCACCTCACTGTATAGTAGACCAGAGATGTATATATCACATGTGATATTTACATCTCTGAGTAGACCTATAGTGTATATGCAATTATTTGAGTTTTTAAGATAAAAATAAATAAAAAGATGACATTTGATATTACCAAGGTTATGATATTGTCCGCTGGTCTACTATTTTGATTATACAATTACAGACATGAGGTGTGGAAAGAAAATCTAAACATGTATATATAAGATGATAAAATCAGGACATTCACTGTCATTGCTTTAAATGTTTACAAAATAATATGGGGCTCTTTGAAGTTTCCCTCTATAAATGCATATACCATGGCAGATTCTAGCCTAGTGATACTGGTGAGGTGAACCAGATGACGCGTCGGACCACGTGACCACCTAGCTCTTTAAAATTTTTCAGTCAGCAGCAATATCCTAAAATAGATAAACAGCTTTGTAAGGCGAAGTGAAACCTGTGTCAGACAACATTTATGGGGTCGGGCTAACAGAAAATGGAAAAATACCCTGTGTGTCCAAAACCCTTTAAAATGATTCATTAATATTGCAAATCTAAGAAAGGATCCCAGGGCTTCTTAACCCAGCATTCCTTGCTGCAATATATATGTGCCGAGAAAATACAAAAGAAAACAATCTAGAAGACATTATGTTTTCAAAAAACACAAGATAATAAGTTTTCACAAAACAAAACAATAACTAATGATTTGATTTGTTTGCCACTTATTGTGAGCAAGCAATATATATATATAGATATAAATATATATCGAAGTCTTCCTTACCGCCGACTTTTGGTATTTTCCCTTAGGGATCTCCTTTCTAATTGAAAGGTAAAAAAAGAAATGACTTGGATGAATGCCTAACCTACTGCCAATCATTTTCATTGTGTATTACTACACAGCTAATGACAGCATAATTGTCAACATTCATTCAAGGATTAGTCCAGATTAAATCAGTGATCATCAACGTAATAAAACTGTTCATATCTTATATTAAGCATTTTATCAATATTTGTTTCTCTCACTTTCAGGCCATGGGGTTGTCCTTTTCTGTGCCAAAGATGTTCGAAATTCCGCCATCGTTGTCGAACATCTTTCGGAATTTAGAAAAAGAAATTCCGAACTATATTATTCCTAGCCACGGAAATTTGGAAGAGTGGGCAGACAGGGGAGTGCTTCTCCTCAATGCTACACTAACAGTTGCGTAAGTAACAAACGGTACTACTGCACCTTATTTAATTTTCATACCTTAAGTGTCTTGAGTTTCTGTGTGCTGTTATAGTAATGTTTCTTTCTTCTTGAGATTCTGTGTGTTATTATGAAAAAATTGTATCTTGAGTCTCTCTGTGTTGTTGTTGGTCGCGCCACCGCTCTACTTATATATTTTTCAAGTTTAGATCATGCGTTGCTGCGGGACAGTTTTCAGCTGCACATCCCAAAGCTCGCGAATGCCTTAATTTGAAGCGACACTTGATATAAAGTGTAATCAAGTTATTGGTTAATATACTACAAACACTGGTGCTGTTCACAGTCTCTCGGAATTTCATAGATTTCATAGATTTCGACAGAACAATGACGTTCAATAGTCTGTTCCAGTGAACATTCTTCATTTTCACCAGCAGTAACCGATTCATTATCATTTTCACTTTCTTTAAAAAAAAATTCATTTGAATGCTTATTTCAGATTTCAATAGCGCAATATCAAATAAAACAGCTGTAGGTATATATTATATTACCATGTTTATTGAAAAGCCTTTGTTTGAAATACATAGATCTGGAAACTCTTTGACTTTGAAAACAGCCTTTGATAAGGTATCTGTGCACCGGTTTTTATACTATACAGTATATATAAACAGGTTTTTCTGTTATTCTTTGCACATTTTAGACATCATTGCTGACAAACTGAAGTATACCTAAACTGGGTATATTGAAGTCGATTGGAGTAATAGTATAACTTCCCATTTCTTTAAAAATTTAAACAGATTTCAGCTGTTAATTTGTGTTATTAAAACTTAAACTCATCTCTTTATTCTTATAAGGCATATTATGTTCTTTCCGCTAGTAGAAAGTGGTGTTGTGTAATTAAGCTAATTCAGAAAAAATAATGAAATTTTTGAAAAATTCATACTCATTACCTTCAAGACTTACAGGAATAATTGGTAATCAGTTACAAACTGTGGTATCTGATCTATTAGTGTTTGAACATCTGATGGCAAATGCAGTACCACCCCATCCTTTTAAGATAAACTGACCCCCTGGTAGAACAATGTTTGTCATAAAAAAACTGAATCAGAGCAACTAGTCTCTTTTCAATGATACTTAAACATGTCAATGTATTCGGTATCATCTCGACTGCCAACCCATTATACACAGATGACATACATGTATGTAGAAGTTTGTTGGAGATTTTCTCCTTTTCATTTCATAAGCATGTCTATTATCTTTATTTTTCAAGACATGTTTATGAGACAGTGTTTTCAAATGTATATACCGTTGTCCAAATACTGTTGACAAACTAAATCAGACAGCGACTCTATATTTTGTTTATTTATTTTTTTCTTTACCCCTCCCTTTTTCAAATGATGTCGGACATAGATGAGTCAGTTGGACAGGGTTGCCCCCGCCGGCAACCAAGGAAAATTGCCTAATTGACATTTTAATACGTGTACTTGTAGCTGTTCTCACTCTTGTTAAATATTGTATGCTCCATGCTGAATTCATAAGCTAATTAATAACAAAAAATAATATAGAATTGGTACGATCAAACACAAATCATTAATTTTTCTTAGTTTTCATGATAAATACTCAAATGTGATTGGTCGAAAAATTCTTTTCATTCTTCTATGAAAGAAATTTCGAGAATGGCCCAAAAAATGTGACGTCACAATACGACAATTGAAGTTGCGTATTGATTTGAGAAAAAGAACCCCATTTAAAACCAGTAAAATTGTACATAAAATATGTTTTAAATTAGAAAATCATTTTCAAAAATAAATTTTAAGTGTTGATGTCAATTTTTTTTTTTTTTTTTTTTTGTTTCATCGGGGTATGAAACAAATTTTGTTTGCAAACTTCTGTAAGTATCCGCGTAGCGAGCGGTTTCTTACAGAAGTTTGCAAACAAAATTTGTTTCATATCCCGATGAAACTAAAAAAAATACATCAATTCTTAAATGTGTACGTTTCCGTATTTTCTAAATTCAAAAATTATAAATATTGAAACAGGTCAAAAAGATATCACCTAGCTTATGTTCTTATTGATGGGTTTAAAAGCATAGGTCAAGCTGTTTTTGAAGTCAATACAAGGCAGTCATATTATCATTACATTGTTGCCATTGTAAGTGATATCACTTAGTTGTTTATGTAAAACTTCTAAGTGATATCACTTAATAGGAATAAAATATAAAACGGCGTCCCATATTCAATAACCACCTAAATTCCTCTCTAGAGTTATTTTCATTTCTTTCGCTATAGCGATAGACTTGACAAACGATGCAGGCAGACACAGCTATATAAATTGTTATTGGGTAAACGTGCATAAATGACCACAAATAACGACTTGTGTTGGTTTAATTACATTCCAATATCCTCTGCATTAACGAAAGTTTTTTTTAAAGATATAATCTATTTATGTGTAAGTTAAACATGTCACACTATTACCATTGGTTAAATATTTTCATCCTAGTCCATATTTATCCTGGTCCATATTAAAAAAAAATTGTAATGTGTATTTTTGTAACCTTAGTTCATGTATAAGCTATATGAACCTATCTTTTAGCTAAACAGTGTACTCTATATGAACAGACGAATGCAATTACAGATGTATTTTATAATACTCAAAGTTACCTTTTATTCTTAATTTATTGTTTGAAATTTATGTATGTTGATAGTATGGTTGTAAATCTATGTATACACAATACATATGCATATGGTCTTTTCCGATTTTGTATTGTACTGCAACAAGGCACTTTCGTTGGTTTACTACATACCGATGTTCTGCTTATTTACGACAAATGTACTAATACTAGTAGTTTTTTACTGATATATTATCTATTTATGTATACACATAAACTGAAAAACAGTATCGCATCTGCTGCTCACAAAAGGTATTAAATTTCCATTTCTACTTCAATGAATACTTCTAGTAATATACAGTAATATATGATCAACATGATTTTCTGTGCCATACCAGTGCTAATGATCATAAAGTAAATTTAACCTTTATACTGTGTGTAGTGTATAAACAAGGGATATGATAAATTACCGTATAAACAATTTATTTACTAAAAGTATACACAATATACACTTTACCCATCATAGACACAACTCTCACTCACTCGGATGGTATTTACGCTGTATATATATATAAATGTCTCAAGAAAGTTCACCATGATATCTTCACGATGACACAATGATGGAACGTGGTCGTCCCCAGTCAATAGTTTTGCTAAACCAAAAGGGTTTTCTTAAACCCTGTATCATGACATGCACTTTGCTGCTGGAGCCACAGCCTGTATGCAGCCAGCCAATCCGACCCCTATGTGCTACTGCTTCCGTACCTATTGTATATTGGGCCCGGCGAGTGCTTCTCTATGTGGAACCAACATATATCGTCAGCTGTCTTCCCAACAAATCCATCCACTTCAGGTCCATGTCCAAAAGTGAAAAACAGACGTCACGTCATTTGGTGGTCTTGGCGATTCTATGTCTGACTGTTAGCCTTCATAAACGACACCCGTCTTACCGGTATGCCGGTCAGGGACTGAGTGAATACTCTTACCTGTGCAACGGTCATTATACTGTCATATCATATGAATTCAATTAATTTCCATTTCTTGACTTCCATTTCATTACCTGCTTCACAGCTCATCAGGTCACAACACCTCGAGTACAAAGTTTCTCAGTGTTATCATGCAGGATATTTTTTGCGACCCAACTTTGACGCTTGCGTCAATTAGTTTTCTTGTTATAGTAATCAGGGTGAGAAACATATTTTTGAAAGCACTCGTCAAAGGGGACGAGTGTCACATAAGAACAACTTGTCCCTGAACTAGAATCACTCGTCCCTCTGACTTTTTATTTTCAATTAAAAGGAAGAAGCACACATCATCCACTTTTCCTCCCACATGCCTGTGAGTTTTGGCTGAACAGAGCCATGTATTGATTGCTTCATTTGCATCAAATGTTGAAACATTTTGTGTCATCTGTCTTATTCTTATTAGATTTTGAAGTGTAGTTTGTTTAAACTGTGACCTGTATGTTGTCTTCAGTTTGTTCATAGAGCTAAAAGCTCGTTCACAAACAGCTGTTCATGGTGAAAGTGTAATCATTATGTTTACTAGTGCTAATATGTGTTTGAGATTATCTGGATTTAGCGTCAGTAAGTTTGCATATACTGTCTGAGGGAATGAGCTCCGCTGCCTGTTCAACCTTAACTTCAAATCTAGCCACTCTGCAGAGGCCTTATCTATGTCATCTTCAGAGAGGCAGTCTTTGAAGTGGTCAGTAAGATTGGCTACTTGGTTAATACCAAAACTTATCAGTTCATTAAGATCAACAGGCCATAATGTGTGGTCAAACACATGGAAATCAGAGTAGGGGGGTCCTGTAAATTTCCAAATTTGCTACTGATATACTGCAGAACTTCCTAAGTAAATATTTTGAAGGTTTTAATCAAGTTTGCAACTTTGTAAGGGAAACTGATTGAGATGATTCCTCACCACACTTGAAAACCGCATCAGATTAATTCTGTACAAATTAGCTGTAAAATTCTCCTGTATCAGGTCCATTCTCTTTCAGCTTAGACAACTCCACTGAGGCTCATTCCAACTTTTTCACAGTATCAGTGATAAAAAGCTCATCTTTCCGATAGCATTTACTAAGCTTCTTGAGAACAAAAGTTACCTCAATCATGAAATGAAAAACTTTTCAGTTTTGAGCTCCCTTAGCAATCCTTTGACCGGGCAGAATCTTCTCCAGTTCCCTGACCAAAATAATCCAAGTGATAATGGTAAAGCTCCGGATGATCTGTGCCTACTTGCCAACCAACGGATTTGCTGAACCACACTGGAATAGGCATAGTTTTCCTCAATTATTTCAGAAATAGCCTTTTAGCTCCCTCCTCTTCTTTGGAGAGTAATAGTAGTATTTAAACACTCCCTTAACAGTGTCATAAAACAGACGTAGATATGGAACAGTTTTCACAGCATCCAACACCTAAAGTTCTAGATTGTGTGCCACACAGTGAATGGACAATTGAGGAGAGACCCTTTGGGACAACCTAGTAGATACACCAGCCTTTTTTCCCATTAAGACAGCTGCGCTGTCAAACATACAGCCAACCAGCTTTGAAACTAGAATGTCCTGAGTGACTCCAACTGTTTTACTGCTTTATCGATTGCTGTTAATACGTCTTAGCTGTTGCATTTTCAAGTAAAAAAAAAGACACAAAGAACAGTCTTTTCCCTGCCTGAACGGCCTCGTGCTCAACTATTCAAGCATCAGTACTACCATCTGGCAGAACGGATAAAAACCTGATCTTTTTTTAGTTCTTGAACAAATATTTTTCACTTCATTTTTGGCAATGTTGTTAATGAAAACAGCACATGCCTTATCATTCTTGTACTTAGAACGTAGATCTATTCCAATTTTTTTCTTGCAGCTCACAAAGACCCTGAAATGTTTTGAAAGACTGACCCTGCTTTGGCTACATAATATGAGGTGTTGAAAAGGCAGCCAATTAATTTGGTCTGTTCTAATATTCATACTCTTCCTGACACTTCACACGTAATTTAGATTTACAATGAAAAGACAGATTCTTTCCTGAATTCACCTCACCCCCGGCGTTTTGAAAGGTTGGCTGCCTTTATCTGCCATCATTGGGTATTTCAGACAGTATGTAAAAACCTTTTTATTTATTTTTTGTTCATCATAATGGACCCAAGGAAATTCCTTGATCCAATTTTCATTAAAATTTCTCTTTTTCTTTTTTGGTTTCACCGCTGGACTTTCACTCTGCACAGCACCTTTAACTTTGGTCTCATCATCATCACGTTATTTTGCTGTTTTCTTTGATGACGAACCTTTCATAAACAGCGAGTCTATCGTTCGCTTGGCAATAGCGACATATGAACTGATAGACTTAACCGAAACTTTCAAGTCGGTTCTAAGCCGTAACACCTTTTTCCAGACATAGTTTTAAATAAAGTTTAATCATTTATTAGCCTGTGATACTTTGTTATATCTGGTATTAGAATTCCAAAAAAAGATATATAAAAGTATATAGAAGTCAGTGTGACTCGCTAGTGTTTACACAATGTCATTACTAATGTTTAATCCTGAGTGAGATTCGTGTGTTGGTTTATGTAAAATTCATCTTGTGACTCTATGTTAGGTACAACCGGGAGACATCATACGTTCCCGCTCTGTATCTGTCAGCGCATCGGCGTTTTCTTGCCTTTAAATCAGTTACAACTGTCGTAAATTTATGTTTGATGAAGTTTAACGTTATTGCTTTTTTTCAGACCCAATGACGCTAATTCACATTCGAAGTATGGCTGGAAGATATTCACTGATCGTGTCATCCAAATTATCAACGACAAATGTGATAAGGTTGTGTTCCTGCTTTTGGGAGAAGACGCACACAAAATGGAAACAAAAATCGACCCAAAACACCGTGCAGTCAGAGCTCCACATCCGGTATATTACACTTTCAAGGATTGTCAGTGTTTCGCAGAGGTTAACCGAGTCCTATGTGATTTAGGCATCGACGAAATGGACTGGTCACTAACAGACGAATTGAGTTTTTGAAAAAAAATGTTTTTAAAAAATCAAACGTTTACAACTGAAGGTTGTTTTCATGTAGGGCTGTATATAAATGAAAGAAAAACAATTAAAATCACATCTAAGATTACATAATTCAAAGAATATATCAAATATATCAAATAGCAGAAAATTGAACTTAAAACGTTCTTTAGAGTATTCTTAATTGTATGTAAGTAAAATGTTTTCATTTTCAATGCTGGCGTTTTTGTTCCTATAATTCTGCGATACAAGTTTATAATCGTGTTGTTCGCTGGGACTTTTTTTTGAAAGAAAACCCGATTTTTGATTAAAGGAGATAGACGGAGGGTGGATTGCATACACGCTTAAATGCTTCGTTGACAATATCTTTGTGGAGTTTGATGTATAGAGTTTCAAACAGACTATTGATTTATCCTAGAGAACAAACTCTGTCTTTTCCTTTACCAACATGTCTTGTTTTCTACGGAGTCGGACTATAGGAAACTTGTCATATGGAAGGTCGTTCATGTTTAAAATTAAATAACTTATGCTAACGCTTTAAATAGTAAAGATAGTTTAAATTCATCTACAGCTTCGTAAAGTCACAGGCGTCCGCTTTTGGTTAGTATCAATAGAAAAAATATATAAGTCCCTACTCCTATTACATCAACAATATGTAATGCTTGAAGATCTACGATACATCGACTGTGGAGTAAAAGAAGACTTGTTTGGTCGACAATTATACATTGCATTGTTAATAGAGCAGTCGACCAATCAGATTGCCCCTTGCATACCAACCCTAAAATATACAAATTATTTCCGTTCCACAGTCGATGCATCGTCGGCTATCACGACCGCTTTTGATTTAGTTTATCATCTTTAAATCATTGTCACACGACAGAAGAATGGCATGCATTGATATTTAAGGACTCTCAATCAAGTTGAGTCACTCAAGTTTGTGTGCAATTGATATTTTAGTCGTAGTGAACTCAAATTCAAAGACAATCGAAGCTCATCCCACACTTCCATTTTTTAGAGCGTTACACGTTGTTGATATAGTAGGAGTAGGAGCTTTATATCTATTTTATTTTCTATCAATGCTAACCAGAGGCAGACGCCTGTGGTAAGGTGAACGAGTTAAAACTCGTAGATATGTTTTTGCGGTTTTTATTTGGTTAACCCCACATTAGCTTATTATTTTATGAGTGATCAAAGTGATATTTTATGTGTTTTTGGTATATTGTATCTCATAATATTCTAATATCACTTTTTAGTAACTAATAAATGATTTGTCACCCTCTGTTAGGGTGACCTTAGTTATTCAATACAGCTGTTGAGTTATTTCTTGTAAGTGTGTTCAAAACATCTTAAATAACAACAGTCTTAAGTCAAGATGCCTGAACTCAATTTCTGAAGAAAAGAAGAACAGTATTGGATTTACCAGATTGCTTTTATCGTAATGGAAATCGATGTCATGATGACAGGTGAACGGGAGTTCTCGTTATTTTCATTTTGGAATATTTAATCGCCCGAAGTGGGTACCTACTGAAATAACATTTAAAACTAAAACGTTGTGCAGGGCACCTCAGATATCGAAATGCATGCTATTAATTTGTATAGGTACTAGATTGTATTAACACATGCAGCAGTATGCATCGTTTCAAAAATGATTCTGAAATGAAAAAGCTGCTGATAAAATGGTTATATTTCATGGAAACTATTCCAAGAACGGTCTTTGTCTGTCACATTCATTTCTAGGTTATGATCAATAATAACAGACAATAAAGAAGGATCAACCCGTCTCTAAAATTGAGAAAATACTTATTAGTTTTGTTATACAATTCTTAATCAGAGAACCGAAGGGAAGAACATGTTTTCGTCCGATGCCATTAAGAGATACCTTTATATGAAATTGTATCATAATTAATACAAGTATGAAAATGAAACATGATCTTTAATATATAAACGGCCATGGAATATTTTACATATACATATATTTTTCCTGCAACTGCTACCGCATTGTCGGTATACACCCACCATTTATAGTTTTCCTGTATACGGCAGTGACAGAAAACAGCTATAAACTTAGCACGTGCGTCAGTTCGACTAGCCTACTTCCAAGTGAAACAACGATTAAAAGGCGAACATATTTGTATTATTGTTGATACGGTTTCACTTCAAAATGATTATTTTTGATGACTGTCGCAGAATAAACAGAATACATGGTCAGTGTCTTCAAATATATGATGTATTTTTGACTCGGGACAGAAAGACAAAAGTTGCTCACCGAGTCTCGCCATTTTGTCTTCTTAACCCTCGCCAAATACAGCTTATTTTTTAAGTCACTTATCATGTATTATCTCTCGATATATATGGGTTAAGATTATTAACGGTACTAATCCGGGTAACATTGGATCCTAGCAAAGGTTTGTCTTCTGGATACGATTTACTTGAAATTTTAATAAGGGGCAAATAAATAATTCAAACAGTCTAAATTTTCGAGGCAATCCGCACCTTTATCAAGACACGGAGAATATAAATATAATCACATAATATATAAACCGCACTCAAAATTACAATAAGATACAGTAAGACTAGTTTTTTGGTAGTAGTTGAAATAAAAACCATGAATAATGTTATGTTGAGGTTTATGGGGGTATAAACCTCAATAGGTCTTGAGACAAGTTTTATGAACTGCGAAGAAGTTCATACTAAATTTGTCTCAAGACCTATTGAGGTTTATACCCCCATACACCTTAATATAACTTTATTCAATCCTTATATTTATATTTTTTTTGATATTTTGTACAATATTTTGTCTTTGACAAATAGGGACTTGTGCAAGTCTACCACAGAACTTGCCGAAATGTACGTGATCACTCTGCATCTACATATGGTTAATACTTTCAGGATTTCTTTCGTGAACAAACTTAATAGCGAATTAAAACATATATTAGTTTTAAAGGAATTAATTTCATATAAATATGATCACTTTTGAAAAGGAATTAAACAAATATAGTCCAAGCTCGACAAATGTATTCCTGCGCCGGACTTGATATAGTTCATTGAAAAATGACTCGAGTTAACACTGCCCTTATTTGATAATGGATAGGTATTTTAAATTATATTACATACCTGAGACCCGATTGACTAAAGGAAGCAGAATTCTAAAATCCTTTTTATATTCCTGTATTCCTAGTAACATTATTTCATAATATATTTTTAGTCTCAAAAATGTGTTTTTCTCTTATTAAGTCATATCCTTTTGTTTAAGTCTAATGATATTGAATTAAATCCAGGACCTCTATGCAATCTTGATATTTCACACTTAAATATAAGATCACTTAGGAATAAAACAGACATTATTGAAGCCGAGTTGAATAATAATGACATCATATGAGTTACTGAAACTCATCTTTCTCCTGCTGTATCTGATTCTGATATTTCTATTGACTCGTACTCTCATGATCGACTGGACCGAAGATCAGGCCCTGGCGGGGGGTTTTAATTTATCACAAAAACACTATTGTTACAAAAAGGCGAGTTGACCTTGAACATAAAGATATTGAAATAATTTGGATAGAAGTCCATGTTGAGTCTCATAAAATTCTATTAGGTTGTATTTATAGGCCTGAAATGCCTGTCAGCTATTGGGATACCCTATATTCTATTCTGAAAAGAGCAGTAGACACAAATTTGAATATAGTATTGACAGCTGACCTGAATGTTAATATCCTAAACTTACAACCTCATAGTCATCTCGGCAGATTAATAACAAAATTTAACTTCAATAGCTTTGTAAATGATCCTACTAGGATAACTGCAACTACATCAACCTCTATAGATGTTGTCTTTTCTAATAATCATAATTTGGTTTAAAATGTAGTTGTAACTCCTCCTATTTGTAGTGACCATTGTGTTATTAAATTTAATGTCTCATATAATGTTTTTTTAACTAAATTCTTATCAGAAACAAATGTTGATCTATCATGAAGCTGACTTTGAAAAAATGAATAGGAATTTGAGTTTAATACATTGGAAATTATCATCAGAATCACATAATAGTAATTAATTAAATGATGTTTTGTGTGATGCTATCAATGAACAAATATCAGAATGTATCCCTAGTAAACTAATAACAGTTAGACCTAGTGATAAAAAATGGGTTACAAATGAAATTAGATTAAAAATAAGACAAATGAATAGTGTACATATGAAAGCAAAAATAAGTAATCTGCCAGCCCATTGGGAAAACTATAGGAAAGTCAGGAATGACACCATTACTCTTATACGAGAATCAAAGAAAAAAATTATTGGTAATTTACAAAAATCTTTTGCAAACAAAAACACAACTAGCACCTGGTGAAAAATAGCTAAGAATGTACTTAATATAAACAATAAGTCAAGCCCTATCCCTCCTCTTAAAATTGAAGATTCTTTTATTCAACATCCCTTTGATAAAGCGGAATGTCTGAATAAATACTTCACATCCATATCTACTTCTTCAGAAAATCTTGAGCCTGTTCCTGACATTGAAATAAACCTTCCACATTCTTTAGAAAATATAACAATTACCCAACAAGACACTAGTGATCAACTTCTTCTTCTTAATAGCGATAAGCCACCTGGTCCTGATGGTAGGATTCCTAAAATCATCAAGAAACTTGAACCTTCTATCACCCTTCCTCTTACTTTACTCTTCAATAAAACTATTCAAACAGGAGTTATCCCCCTTCGCTGGAAAACTGCAAACATAAATGCTATGTATAAAGGAAAGGGGTCGGTTAATGATGTGTCTAATCATAGGCCTGTTTCTATTACATCTTGTTTAAGTAAAATAATAGAAAAAATAATCTTTAAATACTTGTATAATTATTTGAAAGAACACAATATTATCATCAAATATCAATCTGGGTTTATGCCAAATGATTCAACTGTTAACCAACTGTTATCTATTTATCATACCATGTGCAAAGCCTTGATAAATATAAAGAACTGTTTTCTGTGACATAAGCAAGGCGTTTGATCGTGTTTGGCATGACGGACTTTTACATAAATTACAACTTTATGGTATTAAGGGGAAACTGCTATTTTGGTTTAAAGATTTTTTATATGATCAAAAGCAAAGGGTACAAACTAACTGAGGGATTTATCTCTACATTCAGGTCTGTAAATGCGGGGGTACCCCAGGGCTCGGTCCTCGGTCCAATGTTGTTTTTACTTTATATAAATGATTTAGTTGACTGTGTTACCAATGTTATTGAGCTGTTTGTAGATGACACATCACTGTACGCTATAACAGATGATGATCCTAATCAATTAGCTGGGCAATTAACAGATGATTTAACTAATATTAAGAACTGGGCCACCAAATGGGATATCAAGTTCAACCCAAATAAAACTGAATCTGTTATTTGTTTTCTAAAAAACAAAATTCTACTCATCCAGACATATATTTTTATAATGAGCCAGTAAGTGTGACCCGTACTCATAAACATTTATGCCTTACATTCAGTGAAGATGCTAGATGGAATGATCACATTAATGACATTTTTCAAAAAGCAAGTAAAAGGTTAAATATTTTAAGGATCATGAAACATCAGCTGGATAGAAAATCATTAAATACTATTTACATTTCTTATATAAGACCAATACTGGAATATGCTGATGTGGTATGGGACAATTGCCCACAAAACTTAAAAGATCTCTTAGAATCTGTCCAACTTGATGCTGCTAGGATAATAACAGGATTGCGTAGAGGTATCTCACATCATATTTTGTAAAAAGAATTAGGATGGGTAACATTAGAAAGTAGAAGAAAACAACACAAACTACTGTTGATGTACAAAATTCTCCATAATGAATCACCAGATTATTTGAATGATATTGTTGAACCCAATCTCCATGATCCAACCCTATCTGGATATCCACTTAGATCAGTTAGACTATTTGATCCACCTTTATGCAGAACAATTAATTATTTTAATAGTTTCTTTCCTTCCATGTTTAATGAATTCAATAACATTGCTTCTAGTCTAGAAAATGTTCACTATATATATCAGTTTAAAAAATTAATCTCTCAGCACCATATCCCAAATTCAAATACTATTGATGTTTTCAAACTATTAGGAAATCGAGAGATGAACATTCTTCTCTGTCAACTAAGAAATAATGCTAGCAATCTTAACTTCGACCCCTTCCAAGATCATCTATCCGATTCACCTATGTGTTATTGTTATGCTAGTATTGAAACTCCTCAAGTCATTCATCATGACCACTTACTACAAGATGTTTTTCTCAACGGCTGTGGAAATTGTAATGAAACTGAAAATTTAGCTATTCTCTCTGCAGTATCTAAATACATTTCTGATTCAAAAAGATTTAAATTTCATGCTTGATAACTTACATTTTGTATAACCATATTAGTATAGAACATATACAAAATGTACATGTATGTAAGCATGTTATGATATGAAAGACATACTTATATTTATTATTATTTACTATTTATTATTATTTCCTTTAACAAAATATGCATGTGTAGTGAGATATAAATAAAAATGATGTACATTTTGTATATTGTGATATACAAGTAGTAATGAATGAATTTTTACAAAGATGGTATATATATTGATACCATGTAAACTTGTACAATATAATTTAATGCTACTTCCTGCTTCTGCCTACTTTTTTCTATATATAAGTCATATGGTTGTTTATACTATGGAGAGTGTGGCTTGGTGGTCAAAGTATACATATTTCTACCTACATGTAAATATTGTGAGGCAGCTCCTGTTAAATACTATTCTCAGTCAAATAATCATTTCAAACTTTATATTTAACCTTTAACCCAAACAATATAAACTATCTGGTGATATGGAATTTCTAAATTTCATCAGTGGATGGCCAGTGTGATGATGAAATGGACTATGTGGCCTGTATCTGTTGGGATAAGGAAATTCAGTATCATCAGATGTTTATTCCATACAGTTTGTATGTTAAATTTTATTCAATTAGGAGATAAATGCCTATTCTGTCTATTTGCTTTAAATAACGTTTTACCTATTTTAAAAGGTTAGAGTATTCTCTTCATAAAACAAAATTAATACTAATCTAATGGAGTTGTCTCTTTGTTAAGCATTGGGATTGTAATATGTAATGTGTTATAGTATGTCCATGTTTGTACCATTGTGTATGTTACTGTTTTGGGAGAGGCGATGGTTACATGTACAAAGCACTGCTCCAGGATGGAACGCTATGTGACCAACGGCCAAGACATTTTAATATATCCTGCGCGTTCAAAAGCCGAATATTGTTACAGCGTATAGGAACAGGTGGACGATATTGCATAAAAACTTGATGCATTATCGTCCATGTAATGATAATGAATATAATAAATATATTATTATAAAGTATGGAGGACTCTCAAAATATTCTGTAAAGAGTAAAATTGGCCAGCGTCCCTGACAGCAAACGTATATGAAAAAATGACCAGGACTGTACAGACCAAAATTAACGAGTACGGAAATGTCACTATGGGATACACTTCAGACTGTTGGAGACTGATATATACAAAACTAATCAAATTATAGAGATAATTCACAATTGAATTAAAGTGGTGTACAAGGTGGTGTATTAGATCATCACTGTTAATTACTTATTTAATAACAGCTGTCCTTGAGTAATCCTTTCCTTTTCGTTTCTCCAGAATTAAAATGTTTATAAATCCAGCAGTTCACAGTTCCGGGAATTTATAATCCAACATAACTCACAAAGCTCTCCTTAACAGTGGTAAATCAGTTATCGGTATCAGGAATTTAATAATCCAACTGAATTCATATAGCTCTACTTGACTATTGTAAACCACTTCTTGATAACAATTGGTCTTTCCTTCAAGTACATTCTCCAACCATCTCTTTACTAGAATTCTCTAACACGCATCTTGTAAACAACCATTTGTCAATAAACACTTGTTAACAAAATATTATGACAAATCTCTCTTCAAGGAAATTCCAGACACTTCTATTTTCATATAAGTTTGCAAGTGTTTTTCATTTTTGTAAGAGCTGTCTCCCTTTAACCACTTGTATATGTAACGTTATGAAGATTTTATCAGAGACACACGTTGGTCCCAAATTACAGAAAAGATTATAGTATAATCTCAGAGCGTTAAAATGAAGGCGCTTCCACTACAGAAGGCTTTTCAATATCATTCATGTATACGACAAAGAGAAAGCATCTTTGATTCGCCTCCTACAAGTACCGTACATCAGTATATGAAAGGTCCAAAATTTTATTTCCTATAGAATAGTGTAGTGGTTTTTATCCCACCATCATCAAATGGTGGGCTATTCAAATCGCCCTGCGTCCGTGGTCCGTCAACCGTCGTCCGGCCGTCCCTCCGTAAACAATTCTTGTTATTGTAATGGTTCATGGATATGGGCATTTCAGCTGCATAGTCCAATTTGTGGCTGTGCGGTTGAGTGTCGTGTCTGTATACCGAAGTTGAGCAACGTCGAGGATGGTTCCCCTTGGTCCGTAGTTATGCATATTGCATTTTGGGACCAAACAGAAAAAAAAACATGGTCCGACAGGCAGCCATCTTGGATTTTGACATTTGAAGTTTTCTATCGCTATTTCTCAGAAAGCACTGAAGGGACTTTTCTGAAATTTCATATCTAGGTTCCCCTCGGTCTTTTGTTATGCATATTGCAGTTTGGGACCATGATTCTTTCTGCGTTCTCCGCGGGTGGTTTTTATCAAAATCAATAAGAGTTGAAATTTTTCCAATCAATTATTTGTGGTATTTATGTGATCTTGCCATTATTGTGAAATTTGTCATTTTTCTTTAGGGAATCTTCATGGCAATCACTGATGACTAAGCATGTCTTAAGTACAAAATCATATATGTTGATACTGGTAATTCCAAAGAAGATGCGATAAACTGTAATCCACATATGATATGCTCATATTAATATACCATATACCTTTGTTAATTAGTACTGTTAATAAGGTGGCAGAATTAATTAACCTGATCAAAAGTCATTCTTATTTTAGACAGATCCGTTGACTGGCACATTTATTATGAAACACGACATAAAGTCCGGATTCGAATAAGAAGAGTAATGGAATAGTGTACATGGATAAAGACTGATAAAGTCTGTTGTATATATGTAGCACAAATTTGTATATTTATACATGGGTATCTGGACACGTGCTTACTTAAGTTCTAGGCAATATATTTGCATTTGCTCATTTCATCTTATGTGCCTGGATCTTTTTTTTTTCAGAAAAACTGTTTGATATTTATCTTTTATTGATAGACTGGGTAAGAGGAGTGTAAATTGTGTCTGGGGACATTGTTTATATTTTGAAGGCTGACCCCAAAGCCCCAACCTTGGCAGCCTTCCAATGTATAAATGTTCTTGGGGATTAGATGTTTGTGTTGAAAAAGAAAATTATATATAGTTTGTTTTTTAACCAACAAATTGTTTTATGTCAGAACGTAATAAATAGCTAAAAACTATCATTAATCAACCAGCGAGTTACCAACATTTGACAGCGATCAGTCAAATTACGCCATGCTGAAGTAAAAACACAGAAAACCATTCACCTTGAACGCATGCTTGTATCTTTATTTATGCTCACCCTGATCAACTAAATGTTAAAAGTCACCATGTGCATACAACTATGACTTCGGGGGCCTGTTTATTTACAGCAGAGTTGTTGGTAATTTTCTAAAAGCATACAGTTTTAGTTTGAACTTTTCACAAAGGCATTGATTTGATTGACACATGTCAGAATACGCTATATCTCTTTCGGTTAAACATTTTTTACATCATTTATAATATATATACACTGTATGTACCATTCGACATTTATTCAAAAACATTTTTGATAATATTTCTCTAACTATGCTCGTTTGTCTTAATAGTATCTAAAACGACGATTTTTTTTTTAAATTGAAATACTTATCTATATGTCACGTTTATGCGATATCATTCCCAGCCGCCAAAGAGGCAATTCTCATGACATATTATATGAAGAGCTAGGAACGATTTGGATAAAGGAAGAAAATAACGCAAATTAGTAATGATGTATAGAATTATAAATGATCAAATTCCAATGTACTTGAAAGAAAGTCTTAAGCCACATTTTTATTACCCACTTTCTCGAACTGCCAGCTCCTTTAATATTTTCTACCTATCTTATATTTAATAAATCAGATCTACTTATTGTTCGCTCTTTATATCAGTTCAAGAAATTACGGTGGCTTATTAAGGACATACAAAGATTTTGTTCTATGTTAGGGCCTTCAAATAATAACTTAGGGCCCTAACTTAGTAACCCAGGGCCCTTGCTCACCTATCTTTAGACCCTTTTTTAGTAATCTAGGCCCAAACATAAGCTATCTTAGGGCCCTAACTTAGTAGCCTAGGGCCCTAACCTAGTAACCCAGTATCTTAACTTCGCTATCTTTGGGCCCTAACAAAGTAACCAAGGGTCCTAACTTAGCTATCTTTGGGCCCTAATTTAGTAATCTAGGCCCAAACATAAGCTATCTTAGGGCACTAACTTAGTAGCCTAGGGCCCTAACCTAGTAACCCAGTATATTAACTTCGCTATATTTGGGCCCTAACAAAGTAACCAAGGGTCCTAACTTAGCTATCTTTGGGCCCTAATTTAGTAATCTAGGCCCAAACATAAGCTATCTTAGGGCCCTAACTTAGTAGCCTAGGGCCCTAACCTAGTAACCAAGTATCTTAACTTCGTTATCTTTGGGCCCTAACAAAGTAACCAAGGGTTCTAACTTAGCTATCTTTGGGCCCTAATTTAGTAATCTAGGCCCTAACATAAGCTATCTTAGGGTCCTAACTTAGTAGCCTAGGGCCCTAACCTAGTAACCCAGTATCTTAACTTCGCTATCTTTGGGCCTAAATGGTCCCAACTTAGCTATGTTAGGGTCATACGTTACTAAGTTAGGGCCCTAGCATAAAAAATCGCTGTACGTCTTTAATCAGCCACTGTAATGCCATGGTATCTCTAGTACATATATTACATATGTACAATATATTCAAACAAAACGTTCTGTTAAATAAAAGATCATGTTTTTGATGTAGATGTGTTTATTACTTTTTTTGCCTGTACCTGATTGGATGAGGAAACACAAAACACAACAAGTACTTTTAAATTGTATGTTTAACCTAAATGATTTCCTGTATGTTTAAGGTATGTACCATGTATGTGCGTTGTCTCCCTTGCACTACAATGTGAACTGTAATATTTATCAATTATCTAATGACTAAATATGTTAAATGGTATGCTTTGGAGATGACTTGAATAGGCTCTGCTTGGTGTCTGATCCTTTTGCCATCAATGTTTAAGTCAATGGAATTGAAATTGAATATTTTTTCTATATACATATACACATATACACATATACACGGAAAAAATGGTAGAGAAGTGGAGAAAAGGAAAAAGTAAAACAGTTTAAGGTTGCGATGGGGGCAATTCACCTTTTTTTTTATCTGTATGCTATTCATTCTGTCCGCTGTTCTTTCGTCTCTGTATGACCCCGGCTACTGAGCGAAAATTTATCTCATGCAACACAATCAAATCATAATTGTACACATGTTCTTGCAATTATTAATATGCATTTCCAGTAAGATCTGTTTTCATTAACGACATTCTGTAGCATATCTTATTTCTCATACCTCAAAAATTTATAATTAAATAATTTCATATATAAAGATAACGACTGAAATTCTTCAAGACACAAGCCATATAAATAAGTTTTCTCATTTGTTCTGGTTATTAGAGCTATTTTAAAGACAAGATAACCATCCACTAGAAAAATCAAATAATCATTATTTTGAACTATAATCGTTTCAACATTAGAAATATTACAATCATTATTATCATGATATGAATAATATCAGGAAAACATCGAACACGGGGTCAGGCAGCTGAGGACATCCTTACCTGCATGGATCAATCAAGTCTTTGTACTCCAAAACAACTGTTAAATTTCTAAACAATGAACTGGTGTAATAAAACTGTAATTATGTTATAATATTAGTGTTTAGTTTCGTGGTGCTAGAGTTGCCATGTACCGGTTAGATTTCGTTTCACTCAGACAATATTTAATTAAATTTAAACCGCCAGGAATATGAGGAACTATACAGTAATGATTGAATATGGTTTCTTTAATGAGGAAATCGGATGCAAGCATATTTCACCGGCGACAAATCCAAGTAAAAGAAATTTTTATTCTAGATAAGGACTGATTAAAAACAAGATTGATTTTTTGCTCGCATTAATTTTGGTCCTTTGAGCTCCCTCTCACGACGGCCATCTATAAATGATAAATATAATAATAATAATAATAATAATATCTTTTATTTAACCAGGGTAACATATTTAGACAATGTCTAGTTTACAACATGGCCCTGCATCAAATATATTTACACAAGCATGGCATAATTTAAAATAACGATATAATATAACAATGTAATAAATATATAATTATCATCACAGCTTAAATATGATTTATAAATGAACGCTTGTATATCACACAAGTGTTGCTGAAGGACATTATTAAAGCACAAGGAGTCGAATATACATACAATGCTAATATAGCAAAAGGTAAAAATTGACAGAATATACACTAATATAGTGTGAATTAAAATGGTACAATGAAGTAGGTGATCTAAAATTAAATTTAGAAGATTGAATATTACTATACTAAAATATCAGTGTAAGGGATGAATCACAGATATAACTATATATTCTATTAATAATCACAAAAGAAATATTTAGAAATTAAAACTAGACTAGTTGAAGTAATTTATAAAATATTGCAGTATATATATATATATATATATAGCTAAGATTTTGAGAAGTAAAGCTGCAGGTATCTAGTTTTAAAAATCCCAATACTAACTGAGTCTCTAATAGTATCATTAGCTTCGTTCCATAAAATTGAACATGTATATACAAATGAACGTTTGAAATAGTTTGTTCTGGCTGTTGGAACATACAATTTGTTTGATATAGAAGATCTAGTGTTTCTGCCATTCACATTTTTTACATAAGAAAACATGTTTGTTAAAATACCTGGTGATTCACAATGTAAAATTTTGTAACACAAAACCATTTTTCTAAAATCGTAAAAGTCTGCAATTGGCATCCATTTTAATTTTTCAAAGAGGGATTTGGAGGGAGTAAGAATATCTCTAACAATTAATAATATCCTGGCTGCTCTAGATTCTCTAATACAACTATCGTCAACAAATTTCGCGGAATACTAAAAAATAGTAAACACCTCACTGCCGAAAACGAAATATATCGAGATTAAAAGTTAGTATGTACTTAGAATTTCACGACGGCTTGGCCACCATGTTCATCAAGCTGATATATATGTCACATCGGATGCAAGCCATCGCCTATTCCTTCCTCTTACATATGTAGCAGGGCTCCCCATGGGAGAACATTAACAGCAATGAAATATTCTGCTATTCTTTTTTGCGGTTTGTTTGACCCCGTAAGTAAAACAAGCTATCCACACAATAGGACTTATTTTGTAATGGCAAAGACAATTTAGTGCTTGAACAACATAATTAGCGTTATCTTCACTTTATTTACTTTACAAGTGCACATATCTAGTTATATCAACATATATTAATCACTGTTGTTAACCCTACGAAGGACCTACTGTGAGAAGAAACCGGGAATATCTAGTGAAAACCCTTATGGTTAGACATACCTTTCAACATACGATCGGGCAATGGAACATCGGCACTTAGGTTAGGGGCGAGTGTGGTACCACAGTGTAACCTGACCACATAATTAACGAAACCGGGATAGGAATGTTACTATATTCTGTGTCTACACTTGTCTATTTGACAATAGTAATCTCTGTTGTTTATTTGTTTCTAATGACATGGATCATGGGTCTACCTTGATGGTTCAAATAAATTTGAAGAATTGTTTCAATTTTCTGCTTAAATTTATTGGTCGGTGATCTCGATTCCTGAAAATTTTATAAACATGGGTTAAATTATTGGATATCACTATCCTCTCAAAGACAAATAGATTCATTTCATTATGTGATTCCACGATAAAATTAAATGTATAATATAGATGTTGATATTCTACCTTTTTTCTAACGTGTCAATGTGCATTATACTAGTAATTTCAGCAAAATCGGGAATATCGATTTAGAACTTAACAATCTCTTATCACATCCTTCCCATGTTTTATGTTATGTCAACAAAATCTTCTGTGCCTCTTTCACAGAAAATACTTGATGACGGAAGCATGTTTAGTATCGATTTAGTGATAAGAAAGCATGTCACTGCATATTGCACTGCTTGGTCTCAACACACCAATCTATACTTTATTATTAGCTATTATTCATACAGGAAATGATGACAGGTAAACACCACTTTAAAAAGTATAACTAGAGCAACCATCTTCTTTAAATTGGGTTCATTCAAATCACCCCTTATCATTCAAACCTCAACTGGATAAAAGAGTAATTAAAATCAAGTTGAAAATCCTAATAAATTATGTATAACCAGCCTACCTTCGTCGGCTGAACGTGATTATTTAGCTATGTTGGCAGCTAGTTATCGCTATGATGTAGAGCTAATTTTTGTGGACAGCTTGTTATTATGAACAGCTAATTATAGAGGAGAGCAAGCTTTTGTGGACAGACAATTATTATCAACAGCAAGTTTTTGTGGACAGACATTTATTGAAAACAGCTAATTATGGTTGACAGGTTTTTTTTGTGGACAGACAATTATTGCAAACAGCTACTTTTGGTACACAGTTAATTATGTTGGACCGCAAGTCTTTGTAGACAGACATTTTTTGTAAACAGCTACTTATGGTTGACACCTAGTTATGCTGGACCGCAAGTCTTTGTGGACAGACATTTATTGTAATCATATAGTTATGGTTGACAGCTAGTTATGGTGGACAGCAAGTAATGTGGACTGTTATTTTTTGTAAACAGCCAGTTATTGTTGAAATTTAGTTATAGTGGACACCTACTTATGATTGACAACTATTTTTTGTAGACAGACAATTAATGTAAACAGCTAGTCATGGTGAACAGCTAGTTTTCCTGGACAGCTAGTTATTGTGGACAGACAGTTATTGTAAACAGCTAGTGAAGGTTGACAGCTAGTTTTCCTGGACAGCTAGTTATTGTGGATAGACAGGTATTGTTAACAGCTAGTAAAGGTTGACAGCTAGTTATTGTGGACAGACAGGTATTGTAAACAGCTACTTATGGCTGACACTTAGTTTTTGTGGACAGACAATTATTGTAAACAACTAGTCATGGTTGAAAGATAGTTATGGTTAAAATTTTGTTATGGTGGTCACCTAGTTATGCTGGACAGCTTGATTTTGTGCACAGACAGTTTTCTAAACAGCTAGTTATGGTGGATAACTAGGTTTTTTGTGGACAGACAGTTACTGTAAACAGCTAACTATATGGTTGACAGCTAGTTATGCATTGACAGTTATTACAAACAGACAGTTATGGTTGACAACCAGGTATTCAGCGGATGTTTGTCTTCGTTTCATTTGTTTTAGGTGAGAATCAAAAATCTGTTAATAATTAACATTTCATCCAATAATTACGCTTGTTTGACAACAAATATGGAACGTGGTAAAATTCGTAGTAGTGGTATTGTTTTTGTTTACAAACCGCAGTGTGAAACCACTTTCTAAGTATCCGATTGGTCATTTATGACCCAAAACAAATCTGATTGGCTTCCCTCTGGCCTTTGACCATGGACTGTTTTTACTACTCTCACTTATTTTTTTTTTTTTTTTTGTCTCCCTTGCACTACAATGTGAACTGTAATATTTATCATTTATCTAATGACTAAATATGTTAAATGGTATGCTTTGGAGATGACTTGAATAGGCTCTGCTTGGTGTCTGATCCTTTTGCCATCAATGTTTAAGTCAATGGAATTGAAATTGAATATTTTTTCTATATACATATACACATATACACATATACACTGAAAAAATGGTAGAGAGGTGGAGAAAAGGAAAAAGTAAAACAGTTTAAGGTTGCGATGGGGGCAATTCACCTTTTTTTTATCTGTATGCTATTCATTCTGTCCGCTGTTCTTTCGTCTCTGTATGACCCCGGCTACTGAGCGAAAATTTATCTCATGCAAAACAAGCTTATCATAATTGTACACATGTTTTTGCAATTATTATTATGCATTTCCAGTAAGATCTGTTTTCATTAACGACATTCTGTGGCATTTCTTATTTCTCATACCTCAAACATTCATAACAAGTTGCTTTCCTTCAAAAAGGAAAGCAATACGTTGGGCACATGTAGTGTCTCTTGATAAGATATTATCGATGTTGTTGTACTGTAGTTACGGTAATTTGATATAAGAACAGCTTGAAAGTTTTGTTCCTTGATTTTAGGGACCACACTTCCATTATATTTAACAGTTTTGCTTTGTCCGGTCAGAGATGTATTGGCTAGTTATACAGCAGATGCAGGTGTCAATATTTTTTCACAGATTATCAATTCAAGTACGTATCCTAAGAAGCATAACATGTTTTCTCTGTTGAAAAAAGCTTGTATCATATACCTAATATGGGTAATCTTATAAGCATTTACCATTCACATGGATTGAAATTAAACCATTAAACATGTATAATGAAAGTAGTGTTTTATTTTTTATTTCTATATATTTTTTTTTCAAATACATCGATACGATTAAATGTTTATTGCATCCAAGTGTAACATTGGTTCAAAGAAGTTAGTTTGAATACAAATATTTCTAATGTTATTTTTTGTTTGTTTTAGAATAGCATCAGATCTATATATATCCAATTTTGTAAAAAAATAAAAATAAAAAAAAAAATAAAAAAAAAAAAAAATCCTTTCCATATTTGACAAAATTTTCTTATAAAACACTTAATCAAAAGGTTGATCAATATGCACAGAGAAATTAGGAAAAGTTTCAAAAGCAATACATATATATAAACCATAGCAAGGATTAAAAATAGGATGTCTTGTAAATTTATCTATCAAATATCTATCCTTTCAAGACATAATAGAGACTAGACCAAGGTCAGACATAGTATAGACCAGACCAAGGTCAGACATAGTATAAACTAGACCAAGGTCAGACATATTGTAGACCAGACCAAGGTCAGACATAGTATAGACCAGACCAAGGTCAGACATATTATAGACCAGACCAAGGTCAGACATAGTATAGACCAGACCAAATTTATTTTTTACTTCTGTTCAACACGGAAGTGTCACTTTAAGAAAGTACCAGCGTCACTGTTTTATCTCAGCCAAACTATTTGTTTTTTGGGATGGGGTCACCAAGGGAGATCGCCGGTACAGCTAAGAACTGATTTGTGCTTTTTAGCCTAGTAATAAATCCCGTGCTGATAAACCAATACATGGGCTGCTCCAGCTTAATAATGAATGCGGTTAGTGTCAGGTTTTGTCGTCTGTTTAATATCAGTTAAACTGAAGCATGTCCTTTCTACGATGGCCGACAAGAGCCTGGCAAAATGAAATGAAAAAACTGTAACACTTTTTTTCATGGTACATTTTTTTTCACATCTTTTTGTACCATTGTATGGTACAGAAAGTGTATCTTTTTGTACCAAAAAGCGGCCGAAAACAGCCATGGTACAGAAACATATGAAACGGCCAGACATAAGGGTGACTGAGTTTGACAAATGACTCCCAGATAAAACTGTCATCACATAGCCTGCCAATTAGCATCCGGAATGTCTGGCTACTAAATGATCCAATCGTCATTTATATTGATATGGGGCCTGCAAAATGGTCAATTGTCTATTTTAACTTTTAAATGACTTTTCATTTTAAAAATAACGTGTTTAATATTTTTTTCCAGTGAGGAATTATCTGTACTTACATTGTCAATGTATCCAATCTGCCTCAACTTCTCGAGTACAAGAAACTATAAACACCGATGGGGTCCGTTTTGGGGAAATGGGACCATCAATTTTATTACGTAATAAAAACTTCTGGAGTAAAAGATATTATAGACACCGATGGGTTTCGTTATTACGCTTTTAGCAGTGAAATATCGAAAATTAATTATTCTATAAAAGTGGAAAATGGAAAAAGTTAAAAGATGATCCGGTATATTTTGCTATGAAAATGTAATAAACAGCATATCTAACAGCATCTTCAATAATACCAAATGTATTTCACTCATGTAACTAATATTTTGATATTTTTCACGAATGCACAAATATCGAAATATTAGCCCCACTCGTAAAATAAAGTTGGTTTTACTGAAGACATCGAGGAATATATATATATTGTAAGACCATTAGAGAAATGCTGTAATGTTTTTTTCAATCGTTCAATTGTTTATCTCTAAAATGGAAATGACATTATACAAGTTGAATTTAATAATTCTTAGCCCCAAGGTACACCCTAATACACTATAGTTTCGACTCGATTTGTGTCCTCAGAAGTGATTTATACACTTTTCGGCTTGTTGTGAAGGTGTTATCAAACATTTGCTATTCGGGGTCAGCCCTGATCATGGTGTTGGATAACGACATTCCCGATGTTCTGATGGTACAGTTTTTTCACATCTTTTTGTACCACGAATGGTACAAAAAGATATGAAAAAACTGTAACGTTTTTTTCTTGGTACACTTTTTTCATATCTTTTTGTACCAAAAATGGTACAAAAAGAAATGAAAAAAGTGTAACGCGGTACAAAACCTTTCACATCATTTTGCCCGCTGATACCGACTATTGGTACATAAACATGTGAATGTAAGCTGTGTTTTTTCCTAAGTAGTTTATAATCTTTCTGTAACACATATAGTACAAAATGATTTGAATTTTCACATCTTTTTGTACCATGGTACACTTTTCTATGGTACAAAAAGATATGAAAAAACTGTACCATTGAAAAAAGTGTTACAGTTTTTTCATTTCATTTTGCCAGGCTCTTGTCGGCCATCGTACCTTTCAGATATTTAATTATAAATAGTCCGAAGAGTTCTTACAATCTGATCCGCTATAAATCTGTTCACTGGAGATTTCCCCCACATCGGCAAAAGATGCTGCCGATGCATGCATGCATGCCCTTTCGGATATTTAACTGACCTTTTCACGGAAGTTACTGGTCCTAGCACATGCGCAAACTCGCTTTTCCCCATTGGCAAAAGTGATCAAATTTCTTAACTCGCCGATGTATTACCTGCGTGGGGCTCAGGCCCCACGCAATTAAATAATTTCATATATAAAGATATACGACTGAAATTCTTCAAGACACCAGCCATATAAATAAGTTTTCTCATTTGTTCTGGTTATGAGAGCTATTTTAAAGACAATATAACCCTGACATGTGTACGACTGTTGGTTCTACAATTTTAATACTAATATAAACGAAAATAGTCCTTAAATCAACCATCCACTAGAAAATCAAATAATCATTATTTTGAACTATAATCGTTTCTACATTAGAAATTTTACAATCATTATTATCATAATATGAATAATATCAGGAAAACATCGAACACGGGGTCAAGCAGCTGAGGAGATCCTTACCTGCATTGATCCATCAAGTCTTTGTACCCCAAAACAACTGTTAAATTTCTAAACAATGAACTGGTGTAATGTAACTGTAATTATGTTATGATTATACTGTATAATTTTGCGGGGTCAAACATCAAACAGGGGTCAAGCAGCTGAGGAGATCCTTACCTGCATCTAAACAATGAACTGGTGTTATATAACTGTAATTATGTTATAATAATAGTGTTTAGTTTCGTGGTGCTAGAGTTGCCATGTACCGGTTAGATTTCGTTTCACTCAGACAATATTTAATTAAATTTAATCCGCCAGGAATATGAGGAACTATACAGTAATGCTTGAATATGGTTTCTTCAATGAGGAAATCAGTATGCAAGCATATTTCACCGGCGACAAATCCAATTAAAAGGTATTTTTATTCTAGATATGGACTGATTAAAAACAAGATTGATTTTTTGCTCGCATTCATTTGGTCCTTTGAGCTCCCTCTCACGACGGCCATGTATAAACAATAAATAGATTCTCAAATACAACAGAGACTATCGTCAACAAATTTCGCGGAATACTGAAAAAATATTAAACACCTCACTGCCGAAAACGAAATATCTAGATTAAAAGTTAGTATGCATATAGAAAACGACGGCTTGGCCACTCTTTTTATTCTAGCTGACACATATGTCAGATCGGATACAAGCCATCGCCTATTCCTTCCTCATACACAACTATATGTAGCAGAACTCCCCATGGGAGAAAATAAACAGCTATGAAACATTATGCATTTTGTTTTTATTTGTTTGCTCCCGCAAGTAAAACAATCTATCCACAAAATAGGACTTATTTTGTAATGGGCAAGACAATTTAGTGTTTGAACATCGATAACATAGTAAGCGTTATCTGAACTTTATTTATTTTACAACAAGTGCACATATCTAGTAATATCAACACATATTGATCACTCTTGTTAGCCCTACTAAGGACCTACTGTGAGAAGAAACCGGGAGTGTGTAGAGAAATATGGCTAGATAGGTGACCCCCATACCTTTCAACATATATTAATTACTCTTGTTAGCCCTACTAAGGACCTACTGTGAGAAGAAACCGGGAGTGTGTAGAGAAATATGGCTAGATAGGTGACCCCCATACCTTTCATCATACGATCGGGCAATAAGGCGGGTGTGGTACCACAGTGTAATCTGACAACCTAACTAGAAATACCGGGATAGGAATGTCACTTTATTCTGTGTCTACACTTTTCTATTTGACAATAATACTCTGTGTATTTGTATCTAATGACATGGACCAAGGGTCTACCGTTATTGTTCAATTAAATTTGAAGGATTGTTTCAATTTTCTGCTTAAATGTGTTGATCGTTGATCTCGATTCCTCAAAATTGTATCTATAAATATGGGTTAAATTAATGGATATCACAATCCTCTCAAAGACAAAAGAATTAATTTCATTATGTGATTCCACGATAAAAAAAATATAAATGTTGATATTCTACCTTTTTCTACCGTGTCAGTGTGCATTATACTACATGTAGTAATTTCAGCAAAATCGGGATCGATTTAGAACTTAACAATCTCTTATCACAACCTTCCCATGTTTTATGTTATGTCAACCAAATCTGTCTCCTTCACAGAAATAATTTGATTACGGAGGCATGTTTAGTATCGATTAAGTGATAAAACAGCATGTCACTGCATATTGCACTGCTTTGCCCCAACACAACGCTCTATACTTTATCATTCGCAATTATTTATTCAGGGAATGACAACAGATAAACGACACTTTAAAAATTATAACTCGAACAACATCTACAGCCATTGCTGGTAAATCAACACCATAGTTTAGTTCCATTGTTACAAGGCTGCTAGGTTACTCTTTGGAGATTAAAGTGCTATATATTTCGATACGTTGTACTCTTATAAAACTTCCTTGAATTTTCATTGAATCGGGATCACTCAATTCACTCCTAATCATCAAACCTCAACTGGACTAATAACTTATCAAATTCAAGGCAAAAGTCCTAATCAATTATGTATAACCAACATACCTTCGTTGCATACACGTGATTAGCTAGCTAGGTTTGCAGCTAGTTATTGTGGACTCATCGTAATGATGTACAGATAGCTTTTGTGGACAGCTTATTATCATGAACATTCATGGTTAACAGCTAGTTTTTGTGTACACCCAGTTATTGTAAACAGCTAGTTATGTTTAACGGTTAGCTGTTGTGTACAGACATTTATCAAAACAGATAGTTATGGTTGACAGCTAGTTTCTGTGGACAGACAGTTATTAAAACAGATACATGTAGTCATGGTTGACAGCTAGTTTTTGTGGAAAGACAGTTATTAAAACAGATACATGTAGTCATGGTTGAGAGCTAGTTTTTGTGGACAGACAGTTATTAAAACAGATACATGTAGTCATGGTTGACAGCTAGTTTTTGTGGACAGACAGTTATTAAAACAGATACATGTAGTCATGGTTGAGAGCTAGTTTTTGTGGACAGACAGTTATTAAAACAGATACATGTAGTCATGGTTGAGAGCTAGTTTTTGTGGACAGACAGTTATTAAAACAGATACATGTAGTCATGGTTGAGAGCTAGTTTTTGTGGACAGACACTTATCGTCAACAGCTTGTTATGTTGGACAGTAAGTTTTTGTGGACAGACAATTATTGTATACAGCTAGTTATGATTGACAGCTAGCTTTTGTGGACAAACAGTTACTGTAAACAGCTAGTTAAGGTGGACAGCTAGTTTTTGTGGACAGGCAGTTATTGTATACAGCTAGTGATGGTTGACAGCTTGTTTTTGTGGACAAACAATTATTGTATACGGGTAGTTATGATTAAAAGCTAGTTATTGTGGACAGACAGTTATTGTATACAACTAGTTATGTTAAACAGCTAGTTTTTGTGAACAGACAATTATTATATACAGCTAGTTATGGTTGACAGCTAGTGTTTATTGACATACAGCTATTGTATACACATAGTTATGATCGGGAGCTAGATTTGTGAACAAACAGTTATTGTAAACAGCTAGTAAGGGTGGACAGCTAGTTTTTGTGGACAGACAGTTATTGTATTAAACTAGTCATGGTTGACAGCTAGTTTTTGTGGACAGACAATTATCATAAACAGCTTGTTATGGTAACAGCCAGTTATTGTTGACAGCTTATTATCATGAACATTTATGGTTAACAGGTTGTTTTTGTGGACAAGCAATTATTGTATACAGCTAGTTATGGTTGACAGCTAGTTTTTGTGGACAAACAATTATTGTATACAGCGAGTTATTGTTGACAGCTAGTTTGTGTGGACATACAGCTATAGTAATACAGATAGTCATGGTGGGGAGCTAGATTTTGTGGAAAGATATTTATTATAAACAGATGGTTATGTTTGACAGCCAGGTATTTTGCGGATATTTGCTTTAATATACCGTGGGAAAGCCATTACTGTTTCGGACTTTTGGCTTTTTCTGACCAGTAAAGGTGATATGCCATTAATAACAATGGATTTCTCATTTATTTATACGCAAATCTATTGAGACTAAAGTAAATAAAACAACTTTATATTTCAATGCTTTAGTCCCTTTTTCCTAAATATGAGATCATTAACACCCAAGTCATCCCTAGACACTTTAAGAAGGGTATCATAGCCTTTTTGTTCCATGAATTTCTGAAGTGATTTGTTTCCTATTTTACCATGGGTAACTTCAACTGTCAGCATTTTTATATTAACCTTGTCAAACGGAATTGTCTGAAGCACACCAAGTTCATCCCCCTCTATATCCAAGCTAAAGAAGTCGACAGTCGTCCGGTTCAATGCTAGCAGGATTGAATATAAGGGAAAGCACTGCATCTGAACAGTGTCAGGTTTGAGATGTTGCTCGGCCATCCAGGTTTTTACATTATCATCATGTACGGCACGCCCCCTATTAAAAGCTTTGTTGAAGGAAATCTGCAACAACAAAAATTCCAATCATCAGTTGTCGTATATACCATTCGCAAATCTAGATATTAAAAGAAGATCGTAATACATTTTCATATACACTTTGCAGAAAGGGTTTTGAAATTAAGCAAATATCATGCATTCGAATATGTTTTGTGTAATTTAATTTTGTCTGTTAACTTTAACTGTCAAATTATCAAAATATATCAATAAATTTCGTTAAATTTAGAACGATTTTTCACAGCGCAGCAACATTTTAAATTGTTATACATTTTTTATAAATAAATAAGCACCCTACTCCCTCAGAATACTTATTCTCATGCTAATTTGCTGTTGTCACTGTCAAATTAAAATATACGTTTTACTGTTAATATCGCAGCAAATTAAAAGTGTGTACATTTTTTCATTGCTGGCATTGTATTTATTATAATAATACAGACTTTGGTTTCGGCCAATCCATGGTTTTACGAACCAGACTAAGAATATAGTTCAGGGAAGGTCCGTAAAACCATGGATTTCCGGAAACTAATTAAGCCTGCATCTATCTACGATTTGTATCAATATTAAAGAGAAAAAAACTTTAGAAAGGTATTTTAAAATACCTTATCACTTCACCGGTAGGTTAATATAACGTTTGGCCAGGTCCGTGAAATGTTATATTGACCTCTGCTAAAAATACGTCTCAGTACAGATGACATAATTTCTATTTTAGCAAGAGTCAATACAAGATTCCACAGACCTAACCAAACATTATAATTTGACTCCTCGGTGATGTCGTGAGGTATTTCCAAGGAAATAGTTGATGTCATGCGATATCATTAGGACCAATCAGTGATAGTGTTACATTCCAATCATATCATAAGACTTGCTATATAGCATGTGACACGACAATTCAAACATTATTGATGAAACACTGTATGGTGTAATAAATATACATATTCATCTTAATCCATTTCTACCACAATAGGTGTGTGTTATTCAACTCTCAAGACATGAAATTATCATTACAATTGTCGAATAACATTCAGTTTATACCACACGTGGAATAAACCCTAGCACGGTGACCTTTGACCCCCAATGCAATTGATATTAACGTCATCAATAATCGAACGACGTCACATAACCGGGTCCCGCCCGTCACTTGTACACCTTGTTTGAATACGCGAAATTAGACTTGCCTACGTTCCCCTTTGAAACAGTTCACACTAGTCGTGTTCTTTTGGATATGGAGTTTATTTCACACTCGAAAGTTATTTTTTCAAACTTACAAAAGACACCAGCTTTAGCGATTGTCCTTTGTAACTTTAAAAAAATAACTTACTCGAGTGAAATAAATTCCATATCCAACAACCACGCGTTGTATAACATTTATTTATCTCATAAACGACCTATTCAACCATGCCATTCGGCCATGTAATAAACAATGTGTAACACGTGTGAAATAGCGCAAATGATGTATGGCGTCAAAACTATTTTCCTAACATATAAGTACTGACTGGGTAAACTTTTGAAACATCAACATGTTTGTTGTTAAAATTTCGAAAGAATCAATTAATGCGAAAATTATCACCAAGTCTCAAAAAATAAAATCAACAATAGGTAATAGATAAATATGAAGAAAAAAAATTAAGTTATGAACGCGGCCAGTCGTTTATCTGTAAACGGATGTTCTATTCGCAACTTGAATAAAAAACACTTTCGGTCAATGAAAAAATCTGGAAATGAGCCAACAAAACTTGTTATACAAGATCGCAGTAAGCCTCCTTAAGCTCACAAATATGACCAAGATGTGCAAACAGTTGTCCGTTATTTCCGAGAAATAAGTGGCGTTATAAATCTGCCATTTTTACTTGTTGTTAAAAAGGTAGTTTATGTATAATCGTTAAATAATTCTTAGGTCAATGCACATTATCCCCTACTACTTCAAGAGGACAGGGCAGTTTTACTTTTGTCTAAATGTTCACCTTGTTTAATGTTAATAGACTTGTCTAGCTTGTACGGGCAGGGACTATCGATGGTTGACTAGACTACGGTTACGAACACTGATACAAACTGCTACAAACTGCGTTACATTGTTGTTTACGAACTTTATACTTGTTCAGTTTTAAATATAATAAATAGCACTGCATCACCATTGGTACATTGCTAAGATTGTCAGATATTTAGTTGCCCTCTGTTATCGAAAAATTCTTCAAGTTTATCCTTAGGACCCTCATTAATTTAATACAATGGATTCCAAATTGTGGTCCAGATATTGAATCTTAGATTTGTTCATAATCTTTACTTTATGTTTTTACAAGTTGTATTCCAACCATTCAGATATATCTGTAAATCCGAGGGGCGAGTTTTGACGCTCCCAACCCGTGTAGGTTCATTTCTCCTGAATGACGCAGCAGTCAAAAACCAATTACCTCAATATCTACGTCACGCCGGCATTGTATAGCCAGTGAGGATATCATGAAACAGGTGTCCAATTTCTAGTCGCCTATGATCACATGAAGTAGTTTAGACTTTGTCCTTGAGTTCTCGAGTATCCCACTACAGAAAAGAGAGCCCTTTAAAAAAAGCACAGGACAGCAGACAACGTGACTGTTCCCCTGTGTTTAACGGTGTATACTATGATTACATTTAACCAGTCTTTTTCTTGCAGCATGATGTATTATTATCCATGGTTTACACTAAAAAGATCCGGTTTCAAAATGGCCTAAGAGTAAAATACGATAGATTTTAAGTATTTTTGGGAGCCTCCGTAGTTTTACGTTTACAAATAGGCACTTAAGTCCAAACACGTACATACATTTTGTACGCTAGAATATAGCGCCTTTTTTGTTCCGCAAATGAAAAATGGGGGGGGGGGGGGGGGGGGGGGGCTTGCCATTTCTACATTATTTAAGAAAACTGAACATGCTGATAATAACATTATTGTTATCATAAATGCAAATCAAGAAGTTTAATTTTTGAATGCATTAGGAGCAGAAGATTTAAATGTGATAGATTTTGAGTAAAAACATGTTCTTTTGACATTAGCAGAATTTTCGGAAGGTTAAACATACAACTTCCTGTTGCTTTCCATTCGTATCAATGTGCAACATAAATTTCCCAAAACTAGTAATTAGAAGATTTGGCAAAGTAATACAATTGCTTGACAATATTGCTAAGTTACTTTTAAAAGGAAAAAAAAACAGGCGTAGAGGAAGTCCGTTTTCATTGAAATACTGTAAAGTTAAGGGACAGACATACACTAATAACCCAAAAAAGTTCAAATTCCACTTTCAAATGTCCCCTGATAACCAAACAAATTTAATGTTTTTGTACAACTGCGCAATCAATGTTTTGAAAAGTTTGCGCCTTAAACCATCTAATCTGAAATCGAATATGACTCCCTCGTCCTACAATCTGATTGGCCATATCAGTGTTGGTCTACTTTACATCATTGTTCTAATTATCCAAGTCACCCATACTTTCAATACATGTAAGATAACGACTGGCAGCGAAATCTACATTACTTGTTTTAAATCTTTTTTTACTTTTGGATGCAAAGGCCTACTTTTTTCCAAATGCAAGTTGTATCCCAAATAGTATAGGATATACCGGCTACATGGGAACACTCCTATGATTCTCTGTTCAGTATGGTACTGGCAATATAAATCCTTAATGGGATTGATGATGTCGGAGCTGTCATGCTTGTACAAACTTTGTACTTTACACTCTTCTTATGCTTGGAGTGCCAATAGAAGACAATCAAATTGAAAGAATTTCTAGAAACTGTTTTCTTGTTCAACATGACCAGATTTTACAAGTTGCATCATCAAAAAAAAAAAAAAAAAAAACCCGCAGACATCAGGTAGTCTCTTGCTTTAATAGCCTATGTGATATCATTGATGATTTGCTTTGATATGAAATGTAGCCGAGAAGTGCCTCTTATCCTAACGCCAGTATTAAGATCTTTTCCTATGAGATGATGCGACCAAATACGCGAGGACCAAGGACACCACCGTTTGTGGTGAATGGTGATACTTTATACGATTGAGCAAAATGGTCGAGTTTTGATTAAACCTCTTGATAGATAGTGTGCATTTGTCGTCGGAAGACTGGCCATTATAATTATATATCTTTTTATGTATAATAATGGGGTGTTGCCATGTATCTTCAGGTTACAGCTTCCGTTTATGATCATTCTTAGCACACACGCCAATATTGAAATCATCAGTTAAGTTATTGCCGTTTGTTTTAAAGTAAACAGTTGTTCCAGACAAGTCTTATGTTTTCATGAATAGGTAGAAGCGCTTTAATATGATATTGCAAACCTCGACATAGAAGCTAAGTATTTCCCTGAGGAAAAGGGGAAAAGAAATGTCAAAACAATTATGAGATTTGGGCATAAAGGGTAGATTGCTGCCGCGACTTGTTTAGTGACTGTCGGACCTGTAATATATCGTATTTAACGTCCTATTCAATTAACAGCGATGGACACATACGGGAGTGGCCTACACATGCCGGCATTACCGTTATGTTTTAGGAAAGGCACATGTATACATTAAGGTTTGGAGTGTAACATGATTATTTTCGAACAGGGTTAGGGTAAGTGATAAAACTGTCTTAACGCTTAATAATTTCACTGGACAGAATATGGAAAACATTGAAATCATTTCATGTTTAGTTGGTAGTTGCTTCTCCCACAATATGCTTAAAATATATATCATCGGTGGTATACTTAATGTTTAAGTATTTCAGGATTTAGTTTATAGTTTAATCTTTCCTATTTAGAAATTACATGTTTTAAAATGCATAATTATTTTTGGCTTTTTTTTTACAATCTAACTTTAGTAATTTGGTTACGTAATTAGTTAATTAGGCATGTGAATAAACGATTAATTTAGCTTAAATGTATGTAATGTATAGCAGAGGGAACCAACAAAATACAAAGCATTGTATCGGTGAGCGGTATCTAAGGGTAAAACATTCTTTAGGCCTACCCATATGTGAAATTAACATTGCTGAAAACCCTACCTTTGTCATACGATATGTTGGTGTTTTTACGGTAGAGGTCAAGGCAATCCTTTCGGGGTGTTTTGTTATTTTAAACAACTTATACAACCTGTCGGCTTGTCATGAAATTATTTCACAATTGAACAGTCAAGACACAAATAATAATCAATGTTCTCTTCGCAAGACAACCACAAACAGATACGCTTAATGATATTATCAGTTATTTAAATTCTAAATTTAGCCATAATTGTGCATATGTAGCCCGCGTTTACACGATATGTTACGGAACAGCTCAAGGCAGGCTGTATAAAAACTTATCATTAAAAGCGACAAAAATAGCATATTTCATATTGATTAAACGACGATTTTTTTATTATAGTGATATAGATAGCGATGCACAACCCTTATGTACCATAAGATGTGTGAGTTTTAAAAGACTGTTTGTCTTGGTAGATGTTTGTAAACAACGCTAGGAGGAGATAGTCGAATGGAGTCCAGTACGAGTGAAGTCCTTTCAGCGTTCCGCTTACGATCGGTGACATATGTATTGTTTTGTACTGACATAGATATTTGAAAAATTCATTCACTATTCTAAATAAAAGGGACATCACGGTAAACACGTTGTAATTTTCATTAAATGTACGTGTTTTGTTCCTTTCCAATTATGTTTCTGTGCTGTCCCAATGTTCACAGTCGATCCCTATGTCCAGCCTGACCACTCGATTTAGCTGGGAATCCCCCTCTTAATTTAGCGCGGGAACTATTTGTAAATCATCAAGTGAATGTTTTGAAATCGAGGCAACACAAACACACGATAGTTTACAAGGCGAAATATTCTATCGGGGTTAGTTGAATAACGATATTATACAGTGGTTTAAATGTTAAATAACACATTTTGTATATACATGTATTCCGACACACATATTTATGTGTAAATAAGTGTAAACACTGTACAGACTGTATAAATATTACCGAGTTTATGTAAATATTACCGAGATTGTCATGACCTACTATCCAGCAATCAAGCAGAATACGAGCAGCGTCCGTATTACTGCTGTTTTCATGTTTGAACTGTTCCAATCTATTATACTGCTTCCCCAGTTTAATTCTAGGATTGTGTTTGACCGATTTTCCTATTATTGTCTTCATTTCGGAAGCTGTTACCGTTTTCAACTGCAGTCGATTCACATTGGAAGCCATTTTTGTTTTCAGGTGTTTGAGTTTTGTTGTTCGCATGCGTTTAATCGTATCTGTCACAAAATCATGTACATATATCATCAAATTCGAATGGTTATTGTTCATAAGGATATTTGTTTAAAAGATATACCCAATAATATGGGGAAAAAAATACAAAATAAAAATTGGTTTACCGTGATGTCCCTTTAAGGCTTAAGTTTTATGATATATATTTAGACACCTGGATAGTTTGCAACAGTGATTTTACAGGTGGTGTCGCTGTAAGCGTTTGTTTTTCGCAAAACAAATATGTTTCGGTTTGTAACACTATATATTTGCACTGATTTCTTAATCAGCCAGGTTTGGTATTCAATACTCGCATAAACACAACAAAATGTTATGTCACTGCCTCACGAGTCATTGGAAACATACGTGCTGCTAGAGAAGACAACATTGGTTGTTACTCTTGATAATCCTATCAACACACCAAGGTGGGGCAACGTATTGTGTCATTATAAAATTAACATTTGTTTAGAAGAGACGGCGTGTGATGCTATCAGGTCTCAAATTGGAATACCATCAGCCCCCCATTACAGAGACGGTGATAAAGTTTATCATGACTCAAATACGGACACCATCAGCATCCGCACGATATAGACAGTTTTGGCGGCTATCATGTCTACAGAAATGGAGTTGGAGGCTATCATGTCTACAGAAACGGAGCTAGCGGCTATCATGTCTGCAGAAACGAAGTTAGCGGCTGTCATGTCTACAGAAACGGAGTTGGCGGCTATCGTGTCTACGGAAACGGAGTTGGCGGCTATCGTGTCTACAGAAACGGAGTTGGAGGCTATCATGTCTACAGAAACGGAGTTGGCGGCTATCATGTCTGCAGAAACGGAGTTAGTGGCTGTCATGTCTACAGAAACGGAGTTGGCGGCTATCGTGTCTACAAAAACGGAGTTGGGGGCTATCGTGTCTACAGAAACGGGGTTAGCGGCTGTCATGTCTACAGAAACGGAGTTGGCGGCTATCATGTCTACAGAAACGGAGTTGGCGGCTATCGTGTCTACAGAAACGGAGTTGGCGGCTATCGTGTCTACAGAAAAGGAGTTAGCGGCTGTCGTGTCTACAGAAACGGGGTTAGCGGCTGTCATGTCTACAGAAACGGAGTTGGCGGCTATCGTGTCTACGGAAACGGAGTTGGCGGCTATCGTGTCTAAAGAAACGGAGTTGGGGGCTATCGTGTCTACAGAAACGGAGTTGGCGGCTATCATGTCTACAGAAACGGAGTTAGCGGCTATCATGTCATCAAAAACGGAGTTGGATGCTATCGTGTCTACAGAAACGGAGTTGGATGCTATAGTGTTAGTGTCTACAGAAACGGAGTTGGCGGCTATCATGTCTGCAGAAACGGAGTTGGCGGCTATCGTGTCTACAGAAACGGAGATGGCGGCCATCGTGTCTACAGAAACGGAGTTGGCGGCTATCATGTCTACAGAAACGGAGTTGGCGGCTATCGTGTCTACAAAAACGGAGTTGGGGGCTATCGTGTCTACAGAAACGGGGTTAGCGGCTGTCATGTCTACAGAAACGGAGTTGGCGGCTATCATGTCTACAGAAACGGAGTTGGCGGCTATCGTGTCTACAGAAACGGAGTTGGCGGCTATCGTGTCTACAGAAAAGGAGTTAGCGGCTGTCGTGTCTACAGAAACGGGGTTAGCGGCTGTCATGTCTACAGAAACGGAGTTGGCGGCTATCGTGTCTACGGAAACGGAGTTGGCGGCTATCGTGTCTAAAGAAACGGAGTTGGGGGCTATCGTGTCTACAGAAACGGAGTTGGCGGCTATCATGTCTACAGAAACGGAGTTAGCGGCTATCATGTCATCAAAAACGGAGTTGGATGCTATCGTGTCTACAGAAACGGAGTTGGATGCTATAGTGTTAGTGTCTACAGAAACGGAGTTGGCGGCTATCATGTCTGCAGAAACGGAGTTGGCGGCTATCGTGTCTACAGAAACGGAGATGGCGGCCATCGTGTCTACAGAAACGGAGTTGGCGGCTATCATGTCTACAGAAACGGAGTTAGCGGCTATCATGTCATCAAAAACGGAGTTGGATGCTATCGTGTCTACAGAAACGGAGTTGGATGCTATAGTGTTAGTGTCTACAGAAACGGAGTTGGCGGCTATCATGTCTGCAGAAACGGAGTTGGCGGCTATCGTGTCTACAGAAACGGAGATGGCGGCCATCGTGTCTACAGAAACCGAGTTGGCGGCTATCGTGTCTACAGAAACGGAGTTGGAGGCTATCATGTCTACAGAAACGGAGTTGGCGGCTATCATGTCTGCAGAAACGGAGTTAGTGGCTGTCATGTCTACAGAAACGGAGTTGGCGGCTATCGTGTCTACAAAAACGGAGTTGGCGGCTATCGTGTCTACAGAAACGGGGTTAGCGGCTGTCATGTCTACAGAAACGGAGTTGGCGGCTATCGTGTCTACAGAAACGGAGTTGGCGGCTATCGTGTCTACAGAAACGGAGTTGGCGGCTATCGTGTCTACAGAAACGGAGTTGGCGGCTATCGTGTCTACAGAAAAGGAGTTAGCGGCTGTCGTGTCTACAGAAACGGGGTTAGCGGCTGTCATGTCTACAGAAACGGAGTTGGCGGCTATCGTGTCTACGGAAACGGAGTTGGCGGCTATCGTGTCTAAAGAAACGGAGTTGGGGGCTATCGTGTCTACAGAAACGGAGTTAGCGGCTGTCGTGTCTACAGAAACGGGGTTAGCGGCTGTCATGTCTACAGAAACGGAGTTGGCGGCTATCGTGTCTACGGAAACGGAGTTGGCGGCTATCGTGTCTAAAGAAACGGAGTTGGGGGCTATCGTGTCTACAGAAACGGAGTTGGCGGCTATCATGTCTACAGAAACGGAGTTAGCGGCTATCATGTCATCAAAAACGGAGTTGGATGCTATCGTGTCTACAGAAACGGAGTTGGATGCTATAGTGTTAGTGTCTACAGAAACGGAGTTGGCGGCTATCATGTCTGCAGAAACGGAGTTGGCGGCTATCGTGTCTACAGAAACGGAGATGGCGGCCATCGTGTCTACAGAAACGGAGTTGGCGGCTATCATATCTACAGAAACGGAGTTAGCGGCTATCATGTCATCAAAAACGGAGTTGGATGCTATCGTGTCTACAGAAACGGAGTTGGATGCTATAGTGTTAGTGTCTACAGAAACGGAGTTGGCGGCTATCATGTCTGCAGAAACGGAGTTGGCGGCTATCGTGTCTACAGAAACGGAGATGGCGGCCATCGTGTCTACAGAAACGGAGTTGGCGGCTATCGTGTCTACAGAAACGGAGTTGGAGGCTATCATGTCTACAGAAACGGAGTTGGCGGCTATCATGTCTGCAGAAACGGAGTTAGTGGCTGTCATGTCTACAGAAACGGAGTTGGCGGCTATCGTGTCTACAAAAACGGAGTTGGCGGCTATCGTGTCTACAGAAACGGGGTTAGCGGCTGTCATGTCTACAGAAACGGAGTTGGCGGCTATCATGTCTACAGAAACGGAGTTGGCGGCTATCGTGTCTACAGAAACGGAGTTGGCGGCTATCGTGTCTACAGAAAAGGAGTTAGCGGCTGTCGTGTCTACAGAAACGGGGTTAGCGGCTGTCATGTCTACAGAAACGGAGTTGGCGGCTATCGTGTCTACGGAAACGGAGTTGGCGGCTATCGTGTCTAAAGAAACGGAGTTGGGGGCTATCGTGTCTACAGAAACGGAGTTGGCGGCTATCATGTCTACAGAAACGGAGTTAGCGGCTATCATGTCATGAAAAACGGAGTTGGATGCTATCGTGTCTACAGAAACGGAGTTGGATGCTATAGTGTTAGTGTCTACAGAAACGGAGTTGGCGGCTATCATGTCTGCAGAAACGGAGTTGGCGGCTATCGTGTCTACAGAAACGGAGATGGCGGCCATCGTGTCTACAGAAACCGAGTTGGCGGCTATCGTGTCTACAGAAACGGAGTTGGAGGCTATCATGTCTACAGAAACGGAGTTGGCGGCTATCATGTCTGCAGAAACGGAGTTAGTGGCTGTCATGTCTACAGAAACGGAGTTGGCGGCTATCGTGTCTACAAAAACGGAGTTGGCGGCTATCGTGTCTACAGAAACGGGGTTAGCGGCTGTCATGTCTACAGAAACGGAGTTGGCGGCTATCGTGTCTACAGAAACGGAGTTGGCGGCTATCGTGTCTACAGAAACGGAGTTGGCGGCTATCGTGTCTACAGAAAAGGAGTTAGCGGCTGTCGTGTCTACAGAAACGGGGTTAGCGGCTGTCATGTCTACAGAAACGGAGTTGGCGGCTATCGTGTCTACGGAAACGGAGTTGGCGGCTATCGTGTCTAAAGAAACGGAGTTGGGGGCTATCGTGTCTACAGAAACGGAGTTGGCGGCTATCATGTCTACAGAAACGGAGTTAGCGGCTATCATGTCATCAAAAACGGAGTTGGATGCTATCGTGTCTACAGAAACGGAGTTGGATGCTATAGTGTTAGTGTCTACAGAAACGGAGTTGGCGGCTATCATGTCTGCAGAAACGGAGTTGGCGGCTATCGTGTCTACAGAAACGGAGATGGCGGCCATCGTGTCTACAGAAACGGAGTTGGCGGCTATCATGTCTACAGAAACGGAGTTAGCGGCTATCATGTCATCAAAAACGGAGTTGGATGCTATCGTGTCTACAGAAACGGAGATGGCGGCCATCGTGTCTACAGAAACCGAGTTGGCGGCTATCGTGTCTACAGAAACGGAGTTGGAGGCTATCATGTCTACAGAAACGGAGTTGGCGGCTATCATGTCTGCAGAAACGGAGTTAGTGGCTGTTATGTCTACAGAAATGGAGTTGGCGGCTATCGTGTCTACAAAAACGGAGTTGGCGGCTATCGTGTCTACAGAAACGGGGTTAGCGGCTGTCATGTCTACAGAAACGGAGTTGGCGGCTATCGTGTCTACAGAAACGGAGTTGGCGGCTATCGTGTCTACAGAAACGGAGTTGGCGGCTATCGTGTCTACAGAAACGGAGTTGGCGGCTATCGTGTCTACAGAAAAGGAGTTAGCGGCTGTCGTGTCTACAGAAACGGGGTTAGCGGCTGTCATGTCTACAGAAACGGAGTTGGCGGCTATCGTGTCTACGGAAACGGAGTTGGCGGCTATCGTGTCTAAAGAAACGGAGTTGGGGGCTATCGTGTCTACAGAAACGGAGTTAGCGGCTGTCGTGTCTACAGAAACGGGGTTAGCGGCTGTCATGTCTACAGAAACGGAGTTGGCGGCTATCGTGTCTACGGAAACGGAGTTGGCGGCTATCGTGTCTAAAGAAACGGAGTTGGGGGCTATCGTGTCTACAGAAACGGAGTTGGCGGCTATCATGTCTACAGAAACGGAGTTAGCGGCTATCATGTCATCAAAAACGGAGTTGGATGCTATCGTGTCTACAGAAACGGAGTTGGATGCTATAGTGTTAGTGTCTACAGAAACGGAGTTGGCGGCTATCATGTCTGCAGAAACGGAGTTGGCGGCTATCGTGTCTACAGAAACGGAGATGGCGGCCATCGTGTCTACAGAAACGGAGTTGGCGGCTATCATGTCTACAGAAACGGAGTTAGCGGCTATCATGTCATCAAAAACGGAGTTGGATGCTATCGTGTCTACAGAAACGGAGTTGGATGCTATAGTGTTAGTGTCTACAGAAACGGAGTTGGCGGCTATCATGTCTGCAGAAACGGAGTTGGCGGCTATCGTGTCTACAGAAACGGAGATGGCGGCCATCGTGTCTACAGAAACCGAGTTGGCGGCTATCGTGTCTACAGAAACGGAGTTGGAGGCTATCATGTCTACAGAAACGGAGTTGGCGGCTATCATGTCTGCAGAAACGGAGTTAGTGGCTGTCATGTCTACAGAAACGGAGTTGGCGGCTATCGTGTCTACAAAAACGGAGTTGGCGGCTATCGTGTCTACAGAAACGGGGTTAGCGGCTGTCATGTCTACAGAAACGGAGTTGGCGGCTATCATGTCTACAGAAACGGAGTTGGCGGCTATCGTGTCTACAGAAACGGAGTTGGCGGCTATCGTGTCTACAGAAACGGAGTTAGCGGCTGTCGTGTCTACAGAAACGGGGTTAGCGGCTGTCATGTCTACAGAAACGGAGTTGGCGGCTATCGTGTCTACGGAAACGGAGTTGGCGGCTATCGTGTCTACAGAAACGGAGTTGGCGGCTATCGTGTCTACAGAAACGGAGTTGGCGGCTATCATGTCTACAGAAACGGAGTTAGCGGCTATCATGTCATCAAAAACGGAGTTGGATGCTATCGTGTCTACAGAAACGGAGTTGGATGCTATAGTGTTAGTGTCTACAGAAACGGAGTTGGCGGCTATCATGTCTGCAGAAACGGAGTTGGCGGCTATCGTGTCTACAGAAACGGAGATGGCGGCCATCGTGTCTACAGAAACGGAGTTGGCGGCTATCGTGTCTACAGAAACGGAGTTGGAGGCTATCATGTCTACAGAAACGGAGTTGGCGGCTATCATGTCTGCAGAAACGGAGTTAGTGGCTGTCATGTCTACAGAAACGGAGTTGGCGGCTATCGTGTCTACAAAAACGGAGTTGGCGGCTATCGTGTCTACAGAAACGGGGTTAGCGGCTGTCATGTCTACAGAAACGGAGTTGGCGGCTATCATGTCTACAGAAACGGAGTTGGCGGCTATCGTGTCTACAGAAACGGAGTTGGCGGCTATCGTGTCTACAGAAAAGGAGTTAGCGGCTGTCGTGTCTACAGAAACGGGGTTAGCGGCTGTCATGTCTACAGAAACGGAGTTGGCGGCTATCGTGTCTACGGAAACGGAGTTGGCGGCTATCGTGTCTAAAGAAACGGAGTTGGGGGCTATCGTGTCTACAGAAACGGAGTTGGCGGCTATCATGTCTACAGAAACGGAGTTAGCGGCTATCATGTCATCAAAAACGGAGTTGGATGCTATCGTGTCTACAGAAACGGAGTTGGATGCTATAGTGTTAGTGTCTACAGAAACGGAGTTGGCGGCTATCATGTCTGCAGAAACGGAGTTGGCGGCTATCGTGTCTACAGAAACGGAGATGGCGGCCATCGTGTCTACAGAAACCGAGTTGGCGGCTATCGTGTCTACAGATACGGAGTTGGATGCTATCATGTCTAACAGAAACAGAGTAAAATCGAGCATGTTTCAAAAACGAACATATCATTATCTCAATTAAATGCATACGGAAGGTTTTTTTTTATCAAAAATGTTGAACCCATGTTGAATTGTTCACGCCTGTAAATATAATTCGAATATATACACATGGTATCAACTGAGATATAAATAAAAATTTATCTCAATGACCTTTTACCATTAATTGCGTAACTGTAAGCTCCCTTAGAATGATAGCTTATATGTTTGTATATAAAGAGAGTATCTCGTATTTATCGGCACTGATGATAGGTTTGACTAATGACCTAGCCTTGACGCCGCACGGAAATGTATATCTGAATCATGTGTTTTATAGGGTTTGATCAATGACTTCTGGTAACATAATCGGACATTTACATATTGACATATGGTTTCCAATAGCAACGATAGAAACACTTCCTTCCTCAAATAGTCGATATTTTCAAAATGATAACTTGCTGTAGTTTTTTAATAATAATGTATTGATATTGCCTTCAATGTCTAAAAAAAATAGCTACATATAAATGAGCAAAAAAGTTCCACGGTCATGGCATTGTTCATTACTCATTCACAATTCAACATTACCTTCATTCTGACCATGATAGACTGCTATTTTGTGTCTGCTGTATTGGACGAGGGTATTAATATCTGTCTACAAACCCCGACTATTTATCGTTTGTTTTAGCCTGATGAAAATATAATACAATACCGTATCCTCTATCAAATCGAATTGACAAAACAATGCTCTGGCTTTTGATTTAGGGCAAAGCGATAATAGATTTACATAAGTTAGCCAGACAACTGCAATTAATTACAGATATTTCAACATGACTCGCAAAACATCTGTAAAAATGCAGTTTACACACCAGTAAACGATTAAAAAATCAAGAATTATTCCTTAGATAAATATCAATATAATTACGTTATTTATAACCAGCCATTTGGTTTAATTTACTTGTGCACAAATAATGTCCACACAACCAGGCTGGAGAGGGTCTTCCTCAAGAACACAAACACGAGAGCACAAACTGCTCCGTTTCTCAGCTTTCCAACACAACACAATTACTGGTAGAGAGCGCCGAACCAAGACCACGAATCTTCACCTGAGATACCGTGGTCGGTACTCTTATCGACTGAACTATCGCAGCCCATGTGGACTGGGAGAATAGATAAACATATAGTATCTAATATTATTAATATTTTGTGTTTTGCACGAAATGGAAAGGTCATGAATCTTAGATAACGATTCAATGAGATAACCGAATAATAACACGTGACATGAATGGGTAAATGATTTACCTCGGACGGATATGTATGAGGATAGAGGCAAGCATTCATTGTCAGCGCCTTTCTGTGTTTCGATTTCAACATCGCATAGTTTGACGGGTCTCCTTCAATCAGCAATCCGTTCCATTTTCTCACTTTCTCAAAGAACAAAGAGTTTGAACCTTTCTCGCCGTTCAGTGCTCCACATTCGATGTAAAATCCATCTTCCTAGAAGAAACAAGAGGAGATTCTAAAACAAATAAACTTACCTCTTAATTTACAACTTAGAATGAATCAATAACGACAAAGTAACAACAAACCGAGCCAACTTTGACTAACATGCAAACAAATTTCCTCTTAAATTGACAGTTCCGTTAAACATTGCTTTATATATTTTGGTATGGAAGTTTTGTAAATGCATAACATTAGAACAACAACTAACCTTTCTCTCTCGAGAGAAAGGCCAATTAACCGGTATGTTTCTAAATGCTGAATTCTGAATTCTGAAATAAACATGTTAATTAGTTGTAACATGACTTTTGCAAAACAATTTATTTCAGTTAAATGTTTTCCTTTCTTGTTGCCCATGTTGAAGCACACTGGAATTGGCTCTTACTGCGAGAGGTAAGAGGGTGCTCGGGAAAAGCAGATATGAGTCAGGTGTTGCAAAGCTACTTCAATGAAGTCCAATCCGGCGTAGGCCGTAAGTTAGCCTAGTCAACGAAAAGTTTAATCTTATTTAGCCTTCTGACTTAGTTACTTACCATGAAGTTAAGTCTACTGTCTACAAAAGGAGTTTGCCCGTTTGAATATTCAAGTCTATCGGGGTTATCCAGGTTGTATGGTTCTAAAGATGGTGGTTCTATATAATAGTTTCTGATTAGTTCCACTAACAGAGGGTCGGCTTGGTCCACTTTGGCACTGTTCAAATCTGCCATTTTTTTCTTGTAGTCAAATGTCTTATCGCCGTTTGGTTTGAAGGTTAATGGTTGGAATGTTTTCTTCCGTTCACATTTTACAGCAGATGGATTGCCAGCTTGGTCTACTCGATCAATTCTGTTCAGAATTTGTGCAAAATATGTTTGTGCCGAGTTCGATTTTGCTTGTGAATTATTCGCAAGAAAATGTATCACCACAAAACAGACTAATGCACCGAGTCCACATGTGACAAACACAGATTTAAAGTTGACTTTCATTATCGCTATTCCTTAGATGATTGACTGAATGGTCCAAACTGGAAATAAAATGAAACGCACTACATGTATTTTGAAACAAATACAATTATTTTACACTTCTGGTTATTTTATTTTCTGTTTAACTTACAACAGTTAGGTTCGTATCTAGACTGCTCACAGATGAGGACCATTTACAATGTTATCACACAACAATAACATATCCTAGAAAATGTATTCAATCTTGTCATATTACGCTGAAAATGAGCTAATATTTCAAACAAGACTCCTAGAGGGCCTGTTTTGCTCACCTGGTTTAATATGAAACAAGAATCATTTGTCGCTGGTATTGCTATGTCAATATATCATACACATTTTATGGGTATACGTACATTGGTTTTACTGTGATTTTAAAATTGTGAGGTTTTTATGCAAAACAGTGCACCAATCCATGGAATGAAATTTACTTTTGGCGCAACCCCATACGGATGCTTCCACACAAATGTGAGTGATATCCATTGCTTGGTTTCAGAAAATAATTTGTTTAAACCAGCCAAATTGACCCCTTATGGCCCCGCCCCTTAGATCCAATATCGCATCACCAGTTCTGCCTGAGATTAGCTAATCATATTGCATCGGGACAGGGCGGGGACCAGGATGATTCCATATGCTAGATTTCATGATAATGATTCTTAACGGTTATAATTGATTTACCTGTAATGGAAAGGATGTGGTAAAAACGTATTTCTATTATTGTTTTCTATAAAGGTTCAGGCATGTATTACTTAATATTTCATTCATGACAATATTCGATGAATGTGTGATTATTAATATCAATGAACATGTATTTCATACATTTAATTAAGGTTCGATTTTATTGAACTGTGCAGCTTGTTTTAAGATGAATTGAAGTGTATACCTTCAATACTTGTCTTTTTCAAAGAAAATAAGACTTTCATTTATAAACACATAATATGTTGTTTAGGTGAAATATCCGTTACTTGCATGTATGAGATGAATTGTTCATAACTAATGTGGTGAAATGATTGTTTCTTTTATGTGGTAAAATATTGGTGACGTATGTGTGAAATGTTTTTTAATTATGTGGTAAAATGTTCATGACTTATTTATGTGGTGAAATGTTCAGGACTTTTGTGGTAAAATGCTCAAGATATGTTCTGAATAATGTGTCTTGACCAGCACGTGCTGTTTTAAAGTTCATGTAGGCCTATTGACATACCGATAGTAAAGTACTGAGAAATAACCAGATATTTAAATGCAGAGTCATGAAAACGAATCGTATATAATTATTGTTAAACACTTACTATCTAGTGTCGATTTCTTCAAGAAGATAGTCAACTGCCAAGCAATTTGTGTACAGGCTTTCAACCTTTCTTGAAGGTTGAACTTATCTAGTTTCACAAGTCTTTCAACAACGCTGTAACCCCCAAATGTGTATATAATTGATAATTAATCTTTTTATTCACAAGGACTTTCTGTCGCTAATAAACGTGTAACAGGCTGGAGGCTCAATATATTCGGTGAAAAGTAGCTTAGTCAAATTGTTGTACATACTTAAACTACGGAAGTACACACGGCCGCAACCTCGAGATAAAAGCCGAGACGTTCACACAAAAAAAACCCAGCCATATCGTAAGTCCAGGTAAAACTTTTGTTCTAGCTTATCGTCTCTATGTAGTTTGAATCAGACATATATAGTGGGAAGGAGTGCGTATTTGTGATGGGGGGGGGGGGGATGGGATTTAACAGGTTATTGGGCAAAGAGAGAGAGTAGTATTCTAATTTTTAAATTTGCTGATAAGTTAAATTTGCTGATAAGAAAGGGTGTGACAGCAGACAGCTGCGGAGGATCGAGAGTGGCTAGCGAGGATCTGTAGGTTGTGTATTATACATTCAGTGACATGATTTGATGATAGGCTGATCTAAACATATACATTAATTGTCAGAAAAGGGTGTGGTCAGTGAAAATGGCTACGTGATAATAAGAGTGACAATGGGAACAATGTCTGGTGCATGGCTCAATTGTGAGATATAATAGCGGGTGAGATATAATAGCGGGTGCGATATAATAGCGGGTGAGATATAATAGCGGGTGAGATATAATAGCGGGCGGGTGAGATATAATAGCGGGTGAGATATAATAGCGGGTGCGATATAATCTTGTTCAGTCATTCCATTGAAAGTGTGTATTGTAAATAGAAAACTATTGGATTATCATTGTGAGAGAAGCAAACCAGTGGCTCCGTCACATTAACAAAACTACTGCTGTAATGATATGTCTGTATTATTATACCATGTATAATATATGTACCGGTATGTATACTATATGTAAAAGGATGAATAATACTCTTCAGCTAACGATCGAGGCGAGGGACATGTAAATATATGTTCGGCGCACATTGAACACATCTGTAGGCTAGTTTTGTGAATCAACAAGCATGCTAGAGTATCCACACCCATACACATTATCACACGGACTTGATAACCAGCCCATGGTCCACCTACGAATTAATATGTACCACCAGTGTATTACCAGTTGTGCCATTATTCAAACAATATAGAGCGGATGTTGATTTAATGGCAGTTATTTAGCCGAAAATGTAGCAAGTGGGGTGGGGTGGGGTGGGGGTAGGGAGGGTGGGGGGGTTATTTTATGAACGATTAAGAGTAAAGATAACGTGAATGACAAGACCGTATCTCCGCCATTTTCTCAATCCAATTTAGAAATTAAGACATTACAAATGCATGTTAATGTATTTTTCATTATGAATATATGACTTACAGTATCACGCCATATTTTAACTTGATACTGTCCAAATTTGCAACTTACCTGCCAGATCACCATAGACATTATTTCCAATTCACGTTTCATTTAAACCTGCATTTCGGAACTCAAAAATTACCTATATACAAAGATGCAGTGAGGAAAAACCGGTTTGTAATCAATTGTCCATATTATGCTTCCGTGTCCAGGCTGAATAACACTGAATGTCTGCCTGAGGGACCCAATCTATTGAGTGTACCGGCTTGGTATGACGCGGGCTCGCGATAAGCCAGATGTATATATATATATATATGCATGTACACGTATGAGGCGGTAAGCGCAGTGAGTAAATACATTGATAGATGGTAATGAAATGTTTGATAACAAATGTCGCACTGCGGTTTGCACAAATTAGTACATTTAGACAAATTTAATTTAATGTGTTGAATTAAATATTTCGAATTAAATGTTATTGTAAGTAATATTGTCAGGTAATATTGATTTAATTACAATAAAAATTGAGATGGAAATTATTGAAAAGCATACCGCTTCATTAACGGGAATATCTACGATGTCTTTTTAAAAATGACACTATTCAGTGCAACTTATTTTGCTCAAACGTTGGTCCAACGTAGACCTGATAATATATATATAAAAAACAGGAACCATGGCATAAATGTTTCGGTAAATACTTAGGTGGCCCCTTGTTAATTATATTGTTCACTTCCTGAAGTAATTCAAGTACAAGTATATTAATTGCTCGATGAGACTGTCGTATTTTAACATACACGTTTGCCTCGCTTGATATCAGGGTCCGGCTATAAACTGTATAAAGTTTATTTTGTATTGCTCAAACACACATATATTGTAACATGATATATATATTTTTTAACATTCTTTTCTACTCGTTCGGCTTTAGTGAGACAATGTCACACATTAGGCTTGGTTACTTACATCGATGGTTTTGTGCTTTATTTATTTATTTAAAATTGTTTTTTTTTTTTAAAGGAGTCATGTATTGATAATAATTACAATGTTGATTCCATATTACTTTCCAATTATTGAATGACGTTTTTATCTGTAAATATTGAATAAAGTTTTATGAAACTTAAAAAATTAGGCTTGGTTACGTGGTTATTGCGTAATCATATTCATTTATTGAGTTATTTATCTTAAATTATAATTATATAATTGTGATATATATAGATATATATATATACATACATGTTTATTATTATTGGTTATACTTACGATACAAAAATCATCATGGCCGGTATGATAGGGTCGAGAACCCTTTAGGGGTGACACGCTAACTGTAGATTGTGTAATTTCATTTATTCAACTGACGTGGGTTAATAATTGAGATTAATTGAACACTGATATATTACGTTGTAATGCATGTCGATGTTGACAATGCCCCAGGGAAGACATAATCTATTGTTTGCTATTGAAGAGTAACATTATTAGACCGTATATCCCATATTATTTATTATAATGTTGAAGTGACCGAGGGCCAAACGCGAGTCAGATGACAAATACAATTCTAGGATTATAATATACATACTATAACATATTTCATTTTACAAGAAAGCGGAGAACACATCCAGCATAATTCAAAACATAATTAAAGTATGATTTTTAATCAATTAATTAAAGTATAATTAAAGCCTCGAAAGATCATGAAACATTTGCAGAGGTATTGCTTGTAAAGGCGAGTCTCACGACTTTGTAAATAGCATTGCTAAATATGATATTATTTGTTTATATGTATGTGCGGTTTAAAAAATGAGGTGATAAAACTGGAAGGGAATGAATGTTTCACTTTTCCTCATCGAATGCATGGTAAAGGTGGTGGGATTGTTATATTCATTATATCTCGTATTTCCAAAAAAATTTGTATTGTTGATAATATTTATGACAATATAGTGTTAATTAAACTAATACGATCGTTATCTAATGATGACACTGATGAGTATATCTTTCTTGCTATGTCCCTCCAATCAGTAGCACGTTCTTTGAGAACTGTGATAATGATCTGTTCATGACTTTAGAAGAAATGGTTGCTGCGTATAAAGGTATTGGTAAAGTATTTGTTTCCGGTTGATTTTAATAGTAGGACTGCCAGAAAGGACGATTTTATTCAAGACGACACTATAAGACATGATTCTGTGAATGTTTTGATAAATGTGTCATGTTATGTTCCTGATGTTAATAATTTCAAACGTAATAGTTGAGATAAAGTATTTAACCATATCCCCCGGCCAATTTGACAGACATCTACTATCTTTATGTAAATCGACAAGTTTACGTATAGTCAACGGAAGGCATAAAAACGATCCCAATGGAAGTATTACTTTATATAATCATATAGGATCAAGTCAAATATATTATGTAATGACGTTTGATGATAAGTATGATACCATTGTCCGTTTTGGGAGTGGAGTTGTTAATGATTTTTCTGATCATTCACCAGTTGTATTTCTTTTCAAGCTCAGAAGGTCAGCTCTGAGGCAAAGAACAACAGTTTAGAACATAATACAATATGTCAAATTGTAAAGTGGAATGAAGTGATTACGCAAAATGTTTTGAATATATTTGAATGTTACAGAGAAGAATTATTGAATATTTGTATGTATTGTGAATTAACACAGAAAGGAATTGATAAATTTACAAATACTTTAGATGATTTGTTGTTACCTTTATTTTCCTGTACTTCTAACTTTTGGTTTGTTTGGTTTGTTTTTGTTTAACGTCCAATTAACAGCCAGGGTCATACTTCTAACTCATGTTTGCTATCAGTAAATAATGTTAAAATGGAAGATAAATAATGGTTTAACGAAATATGTAAAAATTTCATAATGAATATAAACTGGAATTTTCAACTCGGTAAAAACCAAGGAAAATAGAAAAAAAAATTAATGTAAAAAAAAACGAACATATAAAAAATAGATGCAAGACAATTCAAAACTCAAAACAATATGACTAACTTCATGAGAAGGAGTAATCCAAAAATGATTTACAAACAGTTCCAGAAAAGGAATAAAACCTGCAAATCAAATTGTTCTTTAGACAAACAAGCGTTCTTCAATTATGTACATGGATTATCGTCCAACGAATTACAATAAAATAAAATGGTAGCTGATTTTTTTTTTTTTTTTTTTTTAATTACTACCTGAATGGTAATATTGCTGATTCTTTGTTTCAAGAATTAGACAGTGATTTTACGGAAGGAGAAATTTTAAATGTCATTGGTTATTTGCATAGTTCCAAAAGATTAAGGACAAGCGATGAATGGTTTTGTAATGACCATGAACTAGAAAAAGTTGAAAATTTTAATTACTTGGGTGTCTTGCTAAATTTCAACAGAAAATTCAGAAAAATTCAAGAAAAATAGCCGAAAAGGTAAAAAGGCACTCTTTTAGGTAGCAAATGTATGTAGAAAACATATTTCACTGTTGAAACACAGATTCACCTCTTCGATACATATGTTGCCAGTAATTTCAAATATGGTTGCAAAGTATGGGAAATGCATAAAGCGCCCGATATAGGGAAAATACATTAAAAATTTTGTAAAAAAAATATTAGGAGTCAAAAAGAGCCCACCGGGCTGTATGATTTATAATGAATTAGGAAGACTATCTATGAGCAGTATTCGTAAATTAAGAAATATCAAATATTGGTTTTAGAAAAAAAAAAAAAAAAAAAAACAGAAAATAAGTAAGATAAGAATGTCATCACATAAGTTAAAAGTAGAGGTTGGAGGTTATAATAATATACCGTATTACATTAGAAAGTGCAATGCTATATAGAGTTGAGAAGTAAGTTCATAAGAAATAGCATTTTACTAGACCAAGCAGGTCAACATGGCAAAATTCATTTCCGTAAGTAATCAGAAACGAGATCGCCTGTTATATTGTGAGACGTACTTTTAGATATTAATTTTCTATTATCAAAATCACTCAGGTTTTTTTTTCAATCGATGTATAATCATTATTGTACGGAAGTCCATTGGTGCCAAATGTTATATGTAAAAAAATTAATTTATTGCGTTTAAACGCAATACTTTTGCGAATAAACGCAATACGTTTGCGAATAAACGCAATACTTTTTGCGAATAAACGCAATACTTTTGCGAATAATTTTTTTTTTTTTTTTGCATATAACATTTGGCACCAATTGGCTTCCGTATTATTCTATACATAACGTGAATATATAAACTACAATGTGTTTGTAAATACATTATATACTGCTGTTATTTCCATGGCTCAAATATTTATTTCAGGCCTCTTGTGTAAATTTAATTATTAAAGAGTGAGAGATATTTCTCTACACTATTTTAACTGGAACGGCCAGTTTTCTGTGTGTGAGGATCAGTGTGAGTATGTGAAAATGTGAGAGGAATGTGAGTATTTGTTGAATATGAAATTTGTTTACAGATAAATCGATTTGGTTTAAAGTAATAAAGAACTTGAACTTGGGCTCAATGCGTCATGTCATTATGATGTATCGTGAAACAAAGCAATCGTATTTGAATAAGTATTGAGTAACATACAAAAACATCACTTTTGAAAGTAGGGGAAAACATGTTCTCTTGATCAAAGATACCAAAGAAACTGTTCGTATTAAATCTTGAGCTACTTTAGCTTTTCACATGCATCATGCATTTCTAAACAACAAGACAAAAACTATATAACGTTATGAAGATGACATATATGAACAATATCTTAAATATTTAAAAGTAAATTTCTCCTAGCCATAGCATGAAATAAATACACGTATCTTCCAAAATTCCTCAAATTTTCAACATTATTGCCAGAGAACAGTTCCGTAATTTTGTAAACCGATGGTTGATGGTAATAGTATGGATTGATATATTCCATCTTAATTCTGAATAAGTTGGACACGACAATATAAAATGAGATTCATCCTCAATTTCATTACTTTCACAAAGAGTACATAGCCTTTCAGACCTAGGGATAATATGGTTCCTACCAGTTTCAACATTCACCGAATGTCGATTCAGCCTATAGTTAGCTAATATTTGTTTTATTTTCAATGCCAGTGGCTTGCTCAGATAGACCTGTATAACAAATTGTCAACAATATGTTTATACATAATACACTTTGAAGAATTTTCTAAATTACTCTCAATTCTTGTACAAAAAAAAATCACGTTTTAATTATTTATATAGCTACAAAAATAGTTTTCATTGAACACATGCGGTGCCAACCATACATCTTCAAAACCATTGAACTTCAATCATGTTTCAAATGAAAAATCCAATTTTCCTTAAAATTCGGCTTTTTTGCACTAAGTTCTACTAAGTTAAATCAAGCCCGCATTATACATATTTTAACCAGTATTTAATAATATAAACCCTGCGGTTTAAAAAATATGGAAAACGACCAAGTTCAAAATAAACCATAGAACTATAAACAGCTTTTTTTTTCACACCAATTACATATTTCAAAAACAACAAATGTAGCTTTTCAATCTGTGGATCATTGTTGAAGCCCCAGACCACACAACCATAATTCAAATTGCATAATATGTAAGTATCAAATGATAATTTTCATTCAATATGAATGCCTTTACCTTACGATTAAGGAGATGATAAGCCTTTCTGCATTGCGCAGCAATGTTACTCTGTGCCGTTGTAAATTTACCTTTATAATTAAAAACCAAGCCTATATTACAAAACTGATCTACCACCTCTTTAACTCTCTATCATATTTCTTCTGTTTATCATTTTAATTAGAATATAGAATGTCATTCTTACCGCGTTGTATCAACATCCCATAAATGGTCACGTTCTGATGACCTTTGAAATGTGTGTATTTCACTGTCAATTGGTCGAAGTCATTGAAGCAAACAATTTCGTCGAAGCGCGCATCCAAAGCAAACCATTTCGGTAAAGCATGTAGCTATATTATTTGTGAGACGAAAGGACTTGAAACATATTGACAGATTATGCTAGCTATGTACTCAGTCATGCTACATAGTGTAATTAGGACATATATAAATTACTTCCAAGATTATTTGATTGGCTAATCCAAAAGGTCATCAGAACGTGACCCCGTATGGGATGTTGTTAGATGATCATGTAACAGAGTGAGAATGACCGTCTAGATTTTTATTAGATTGTCTGTTTATTTGAAAAGAGTCGCTTGTTTTTCCTAAAAATCACCATTTTCGTTTATCTACATCTACAGTCATATTCCAACGTCCCGAATACCTCTTTATAAAGTCAAATATATATTAGAGGTCAACAATATCTTCATAAAACAACATATCATCTGCATCCTTGATTAAGTACAGATGTAGTAGATGAATATGACTTAACTTTGGTAATCAAATTCAAATAATTCTGATTCCATATCATTGACAAATAGAGAGAACAAAATCGGCGACAAAGATTCCCCTTGTAATAAACCGACCTGTAAGTCGAACTTTGGGGACAATTTACCATGCAGCCTTACACAAGACTTGACATTTTCATTTATAGACGAAATGATATTAAACAAACGCCCCCTTTCACCAGATTGTCATCGGGTAAGCAATAACTTATCATGCGATTTACTATCAAACGCTCTCTATACTCGACAAATACACAGTAAGTCGTTTGTTGTTAAAGATTTAATTATCAAACAACTAAGAACAAAAATTGCGTTTCGGGTACCGCTTCCCAGCTTAAAGCAAAACTGAGCATCAGACACAACACCTTCACTTTTACATTATTTAAGCAGACGTTATTCAAAATGAAAGTTAACAACTTTATAATATGACTTAATAACATAATAATATAATGCTTCCATAATTATTAACATCATTTTTATCACCTTTTTGTGCAAAAGATTACTCCTTCCGACCAAACTTTCGGAAAGTAACCTACATGTACTATGGCGTTGAATGATTTTAATAGAACTGACGCAAAACCATTACTGTTTTCTCTGGAAAAAATATTAAGTAGCGCAGCGTATACGTGGTCAACGTGTTTTGTCAGGTGATGGGGAGACGTGACGCTGTCAAAAGCACCCGTTAGACTTTGGCGCCAATAGAGTGTTCCGGTAGCTTCATGATTGGACGACCTACTGACCTCTTCGTTCGAGCACTATTCACATCTGGACTGGACTTAATGTAATTAAATTTAATGAGCTTATGAATGCTACTAATATAAAAACACTTAAAAAATTGTGTACATTTATAAGAATAATCAATAATATTATTTGTCCTCCTTAAAACAAGTTATGTATATTATGAAAGTGCTGTATATCTGCAAACGAACACTACACGAATAATGATTGTATATAATATTGTAAATATGTTTTCTCTATGCATTATGTTATGAAAAGAGAAATAAACCAATTTGAATTTGAATTTGAATTTGGACTTGGAACCTAAATCTCTTTTTTTTTTTATATATATTTGGATTAGTTTCGCAGTATTTAAGTTAATTTATTTTGAAACATTGTTAAAGTTAAAGCTGTATGTGTACCGGTTCTTACTACTGTGTTGATGTATGTCTCATAGGGAAGAACCTGCTGTGATAAACTAATTAATTTTGAAACCTGGGTTGAACTATTGTTCATTTAAGCACGTGTAGACACCGGGAGTGTTTCAGGAAATCTCCATTCTATTCGTTTGACTTTTGTGAGAGAATTATCATGCTGATCGAATTTACATTTTGAACCCTTTTATCTACCGAGGATAGCATATGATCAGCTAGGGGTCACATACGTAACAAATACCCGCTATATTTTGTTGCAGGTAATCATTCTTTAGTTTTTACAGGTATCATTGCATACTCTACACTTTATGATGTGTTATATATATGGCCAATGTGTGTTTATCACACACATATATATGTATCTCAAGTGTGTATCCGGAATTAAACAATGTCACCTTTCTATGTTAGTTCTGTATTTTGTGTCCGTCCATCACCGGAGGTTGTTTTTATGTTTAGTTGAGATGTGCGTGCGTGCACTACGTTTTTGCAACAGGATGGGCCATAAAGGCTCAACATATACTACCAATGACCGATTGTTGGGTTATTACAGTTCTCCACGGGTATAAATGTGTACAGATCATGACCCATTTCGGGATTACAAATGTACTACAGTTCCCAACAGGTATTTGATTCACTAGTATACGACTATGAAAAAGATAAAATATAATATAATCATACCCGGCGCACGTAAGCTTATGTAAAACGTCGTCTAGATACAAAAAAAACCCCACAAGATAGCAGAAAAACAAATAAAACCACTCACAACATGTACTCTTGTGGATTTTACGGACTTAATCAGTTCATGTCATGTACTGTACAAAGATATCATATCTAACTGCGGGACTTCATCGCCGTTGACATGTTTTTGACAAAACATGCTAAAATTGCTTGTTTCTGGGGAACACACTCACGCTCATATGTATCATATATACACTACTGCCCAAGATAACTATGCAGTTCAACCCATCTATAATCAGAAGATTTGCGATGTGTTATTGGACTTTCAAAAATCTGTGAAAACGAGTGAAAAGCGTATGTTTTCAACTATTCAATACCGTCTTGTGGATATAAAACATATATATATAATTTTCATGTTTTAAATTAGAAAATCATTTTCAAAAATTAATTATAAGCGTTATGTCATTTTTTTTTAGTTTCATCGGGGTATGAAACAAATTTTGTTTGCAAACTGTATGAATCCGCGTAAGTAGCGGATTCATACATTTTGCAAACAAAATTTGTTTCATACCCCGATGAAACTAAAAAAATGACATCAATGCTTAAATGAAAGAAATTCCGAGAATGGCGCGAAAAATGTGACGTCACAATACGACAATTGGCGTTGCGTATTGATTTCAGAAAAAGAATCCCATTTAAAACTAGTAAAATTGTACATAAAACATGTTTTAAATTAGAAAATCATTTTTAAAGGTTAATCATAAGCGTTGATGTCAATTATTTTTTAGTTTCATCGGGGTATTCTTACAGAAGTTTGGAAACAAATTTTGTTTCATACCCCGATGAAACTAAAAAAAAAAGATGACATCAATGCTAAAGTGTCACAGCAACTGATGGTTTCATAATAGTCTCTATTGTCATTTTGATATGACGTTATCATATCAATGCTGTTATGTAACGTCGACCTATATATATAGCTTCCAGTACCTGGCAATTGCCCCACGTAGGTTTCGAACTCGCAACCCAGTGGTGGAGGGCTAGTGTTAAAGTGTCTGGACACCTTAACCACTCGGCCACCGCGACCCCGTAACTAGTGAAAAGACGAAATAAACGCACGCAAATTAGCGACTTGAATTCTCGCCTTTTTGGATTCATTTATATCGTCTATTCGGCTTTTCGACCCGAAAAGAGGAAAACAAACTCTCAGTTTCGTCTTTTTCAGCTACAGATCATGTCCGTATTTGATAGCCTCTAGCTCAATCTGTGTAATACGGAGGCTGATCATGATCGTGTCCGTATTTGAGACATGATAGCCTCTAGCTCAATCTCTGTAATACGGAGGCTGATCGTGTCCTTATTTGAGACATGATAGCCTCTAGCTCAATCTCTGTAATACGGAGGCTGATCGTGTCCGTATTTGAGACATGATAGCCTCTAGCACAATCTCTGTAATACGGAGGCTGATCGTGTCCGTATTTTAGACATGCTAGCCTCTAGCTCAATCTCTGTAATACGGAGACTGATAGTGTCCGTATTTGAGACATGATAGCCTCTAGCTCAATCTCTGTAATACGGAGGCTGATCGTGTCCGTATTTGAGACATGATAGCCTCTAGGCTATTCTCTGTAATACGGAGACTGATCGTGTCCGTATTTGAGACATGATAGCCTCTAGCTCAATTTCTGTAATACGGAGGCTGATCGTGTCCGTATATGAGACATGATAGCCTCTAGCTCAATCTCTGTAATACCGCGGCTGATCGTGTCCGTATATGAGACATGATAGCCTCTAGCTCAATCTCCGTAATACGGAGGCTGATCGTGTCCGTTTTTGAGACATGATAGCCTCTAGCTCAATCTCTGTAATACGGAGGCTGATCGTGTCCGTATTTGAGACATGATAGCCTCTAGCTCAATCTCCGTAATACGGAGGCTGATCGTGTCCGTATTTGAGACATGATAGCCTCTAGCTCAATCTCCGTAATACGGAGGCTGATCGTGTCCGTATTTGAGACATGATAGCCTCGCTCAATCCAAAAACGGGGCTTTTTTTCCCTTTTGGC
>NC_047029.1:26695039-26717804 GCF_902652985.1 Pecten maximus
TTGGTTTGGGTGCGTATAAAGGTATTGGTAAAGTATTTGTTTCCGGTTGATTTTAATAGTAGGACTGCCAGAAAGGACGATTTTATTCAAGACGACACTATAAGACATGATTCTGTGAATGTTTTGATAATTGTGTCATGTTATGTTCCTGATGTTAATAATTTCAAACGTAATAGTTGAGATAAAGTATTTAACCATATCCCCCGGCCAATTTGACAGACATCTACTATCTTTATGTAAATCGACAAGTTTACGTATAGTCAACGGAAGGCATAAAAACGATCCCAATGGAAGTATTACTTTATATAATCATATAGGATCAGTCATGCTTAAGCGTGCGTAAGGATGTATTCCCTTGCCAACAGCAATACGGGTTCCGTAAGCATTTAGGATGCTCAACAGCTTCTTTTCACACACAGGAAGTGGTATTCTCCATCGTGGAAAAGCATAGTACAGCGTATGTCGCCTACCTTGATACCAGGAAGGCATTTGACACCGTCTGGCACCAAGGTCTATTCTATAAGTTAGCTTGTATTGGATTAAGTGGGCCAATATTCAACGTCATTCGTGATTCCTACGGAGGTATGTCCAGCGCTGTTTCGTGCAATGGTGTTACGTCAAGATGGTTCGCCGTCAACTCGGGAGTTAGGCAGGGTGGAGTCAGCTCCACTTTTCTGTATCAAGTTTTCATTGACAATCTTCTGGTAAACCTGCAGAATTCCAATTACGGAGCGAACATCCTATCAATACCAGCCGGGAATCCTACTCTTGCAGACGACATTGTTCTGATCTCCCTGTCGCCTTCCGCTCTTCAACATATGCTGGATATATGCTATGCATACCGTGTTTCGTGGAAATTTGCTTTCAACAACGCAAAATCTTCTATATTAGTTTTTGGGAACTTTGTCCCAAGGAGCCTTGAGTTCACGTGGATCTTGGGAGCGGAGACAATCAATCCACAAACCTCACAAGTCCATCTCGGAACAGTGCATTCTTCTACCCTCTCGAATAATGAGAGAATCACCCGGGCTTGTCAGAAAGGCCGTAAACTGCTCCATGCCATTATTGGTCTCGATAATCGGAATACCTGTGACATTCACCCCATGGTGAAGATAAATCTGTACAGGAAGGTGATCCTATCATCGATCCTTTATGGTTGCGAAAACTGGTGCCAATTGTCTATTACAAATACTCTATCAATACGTCGGTTCCAACACTATGCTTTAAAGCATATACTTCATCTCAGAAGGTCAACGAGATCGGATATGATCGAAAGTATGCTCGAAGTTATAAGGATTGACGCGGAGATATGTAAGCGGAAAATGATTTTTCTTCAAAAACTCATTTCCTTGGACTGCTGTTTTAACATCAAGCAGATTTTTCTCGTCCGTCTGTTCCAATACTTCCTTGCCAGTAATGGGAATCAACGAGGTTTCATCCCGGACGTGGTGAATATTCTCATCCGGTATGATCTTATGCATTATCTGGAATCGTATCTAAGGACTCGATGCTTCCCTGCTAAGTATGAGTGGAAGACTCTTGTTAATCGCGCTGTTCTCTCGCACGAGGACAGGTCACTTCGCTGTAGACTAGACAGTGATCAAGACTTCGAGAGATACAAGCTTATTCATAACCAGTACAGAACGTTTCACTTCTTAAAATTTCAAGCTGATGTACAGACGAGGGATACATATTTTTTATGCGAACTCATTACGTCTGTCCCAACTAAAGTGCCTTCATTCTGCCTCCGATGCAACCACGTAATTGATGACGTTACTGATCACGTTGTTGCCTCATGTAATCTAACTTCTCACTTGAGAGAGAGCTTCCTAGACGATCTTCTTGAGTGTTTTGGAGCTGACTGCGTTACTCGCTTAATGACTATGGACGATGAACTGTTTCTTCGATCCATTCTTGGAGCTAAAGTGCCTGATGTTTATCTGGACCAAGACCCTTTCAAGCGGATGTGTCTTGCATACCTAATGCTCGCCTTTAAAACTGACACAGTGATTAATTGACCACGAAACGCGTCACGTGAGCGCCCCCATTAAGGGTGGCGAGTGCTTAACGGCGTGACTTATTTCTTATTCCTTATATGACATTCTGAATGCTTTTTTTTTTTTTTTTTTTTGTCTACTTTATTGTCAAACAAATCTCCGGTAAGGAGGAAATAAAGAATGATGATGATGATGATGATAAGTATGATACCATTGTCCGTTTTGGGAGTGGAGTTGTTAATGATTTTTCTGATCATTCACCAGTTGTATTTCTTTTCAAGCTCAGAAGGTCAGCTCTGAGGCAAAGAACAAAAGTTTAGAACATAATACAAAATGTCAAATTGTAAAGTGGAATGAAGTGATTACGCAAAGTGTTTTGAATATATTTGAATGTTACAGAGAAGAATTATTGAATATTTGTATGTATTGTGAATTAACACAGAAAGGAATTGATAATTGCGTTGACAAATTTACAAATACTTTAGATGATTTGTTGTTACCTTTATTTTCCTGTACTTCTAACTTTTGGTTTGTTTGGTATGTTTTTGTTTAACGTCCAATTAACAGCCAGGGTCATACTTCTAACTCATGTTTGCTATCAGTAAATAATGTTAAAATTGAAGATAAATAATGGTTTAACGAAATATGTAAAAAATAAACTGGAATTTTCAACTCGGATAAATCAGAGGAAAATAGAAACATTTTTTAATGTAAAAAAAAACGAACATATAAAAAATAGATGCAAATTTAAAAGACAACTCAAAACTCAAAACAATATGACTAACTTCATGAGAAGGAGTAATCCAAAAATGATTTACAAACAGTTCCAGAAAAGGAATGAAACCTGCAAATCAAATTGTTCTTTAGACAAACAAGCGTTCTTCAATCATGTACATGGATTATCTTCCAACGAGTTACAATAAAATAAAATGGTAGCTGATTTTTTTTTTTTCTTTCTTTCTTTTTTTAATTACTACCTGAATGGTTATATTGCTGATTCTTTGTTTCAAGAATTAGACAGTGATTTTACGGAAGGAGAAATTTTAAATGTCATTGGTAATTTGCATAGTTCCAAAAGATTAAGGACAAGCGATGAATGGTTTTGTAATGACCATGAACTAGAAAAAGTTTAAAATTTTAATTACTTGGGTGTCTTGCTAAATTTCAACAGAAAATTCAGAAAAAATCAAGAAAAATAGCCGAACATTCAATATAAATGTCTTTATCTTACGATTAAGGAGATAATACAAATGTAAGCCTTTCTGCATTGCGCAGCAATGCTACTCTAAATGTAATATGGCGTTGAATGATTTTAATGGAACCGGTGCAAAACCATTACTGTTTTCTCTGAAAAAAAATCATTAAGTAGCGCGTCGCATACGTGGTCAACGTGTTGTCAGGTGATGGGGAGACGTGACGCTGTCAACAGCACCCGTTAGACTTTGGCGCCAATAAAGTGTTCCGGTAGCTTCATGATTGGACGACCTACTGACGTCTTCGTTCGAGCACTATTCACATTTGGACTTGGAACCTAAATCTCTTTTTTTTTTTTATATTTGGATTAGTTTCGCAGTATTTAAGTTAATTTATTTGGAAACATTGTTAAAGTTAAAGCTGTATGTGTACCGGTTCTTACTACTGTGTTGATGTATGTCTCATAGGGAAGAACCTGCTGTGATAAAATAATTAATTTTGAAACCTGGGTTGAACTATTGTTCATTTAAGCACGTGTAGACACCGGGAGTGTTTCAGGAAATCTCCATTCTATTCGTTTGACTTTTGTGAGAGAATTATCATGCTGATCGAATTTACATTTTGAACCCTTTTATCTACCGAGGATAGCATATGATCAGCTAGGGGTCACATACGTAACAAATACCCGCTATATTTTGTTGCAGGTAATCATTCTTTAGTTTTTACAGGTATCATTGCATACTCTACACTTTATGATGTGTTATATATATGACCAATGTGTGTTTATCACACACATATATATGTATCTCAAGTCTGTATCCGGAATTATACAATGTCACCTTTCTATGTTAGTTCTGTAATTTGTGTCCGTCCATCACCGGAGGTTGTTTTTATGTTTAGTTGAGATGTGCGTGCGTGCACTACGTTTTTGCAACAGGATGGGCCATAAAGGCTCAACATATACTACCAATGACCGATTGTTGGGTTATTACAGTTCTCCACGGGTATTAATGTGTACAGATCATGACCCATTTCGGGAATACTACAGTTCCCAACAGGTATTTGATTCACTAGTATACGACTATGAAAAAGATAAAATATAATATAATCATACCCGGCGCACGTAAGCTTATGTAAAACGTCGTCTAGATACAAAAAAAAACCCCACAAGATAGCAGAAAAACAAATAAAACCACTCACAACATGTACTCTTGTGGATTTTACGGACTTAATCAGTTCATGTCATGTACTGTACAAAGATATCATATCTAACTGCGGGACTTCATCGCCGTTGACATGTTTTTGACAAAACATGCTAAAATTGCTTGTTTCTGGGGAACACACTCACGCTCATATGTATCATATATACACTACTGCCCAAGATAACTATGCAGTTCAACCCATCTATAATCAGAAGATTTGCGATGTGTTATTGGACTTTCAAAAATCTGTGAAAACGAGTGAAAAGCGTATGTTTTCAACTATTCAATACCGTCTTGTGGATATAAAACATATATATATAATTTTCATGTTTTAAATTAGAAAATCATTTTCAAAAATTAATTATAAGCGTTATGTCATTTTTTTTAGTTTCATCGGGGTATGAAACAAATTTTGTTTGCAAACTGTATGAATCCGCGTAGCGGATTCATACAGTTTGCAAACAAAATTTGTTTCATACCCCGATGAAACTAAAAAAATGACATCAATGCTTAAATGAAAGAAATTCCGAGAATGGCGCGAAAAATGTGACGTCACAATACGACAATTGGCGTTGCGTATTGATTTCAGAAAAAGAATCCCATTTAAAACTAGTAAAATTGTACATAAAACATGTTTTAAATTAGAAAATCATTTTTAAAGGTTAATCATAAGCGTTGATGTCAATTATTTTTTAGTTTCATCGGGGTATTCTTACAGAAGTTTGGAAACAAATTTTGTTTCATACCCCGATGAAACTAAAAAAAAAAGATGACATCAATGCTAAAGTGTCACAGCAACTGATGGTTTCATAATAGTCTCTATTGTCATTTTGATATGACGTTATCATATCAATGCTGTTATGTAACGTCGACCTATATATATAGCTTCCAGTACCTGGCAACTGCCCCACGTAGGTTTCGAACTCGCAACCCAGTGGTGGAGGGCTAGTGTTAAAGTGTCTGGACACCTTAACCACTCGGCCACCGCGACCCCGTAACTAGTGAAAAGACGAAATAAACGCACGCAAATTAGCGACTTGAATTCTCGCCTTTTTGGATTCATTTATATCGTCTATTCGGCTTTTCGACCCGAAAAGAGGAAAACAAACTCTCAGTTTCGTCTTTTTCAGCTACAGATCATGTCCGTATTTGAATAGCCTCTAGCTCAATCTCGTGTAATACGGAGGCTGATCATGATCGTGTCCGTATTTGAGACATGATAGCCTCTAGCTCAATCTCTGTAATACGGAGGCTGATCGTGTCCTTATTTGAGACATGATAGCCTCTAGCTCAATCTCTGTAATACGGAGGCTGATCGTGTCCGTATTTGAGACATGATAGCCTCTAGCACAATCTCTGTAATACGGAGGCTGATCGTGTCCGTATTTGAGACATGATAGCCTCTAGCTCAATCTCTGTAATACGGAGGCTGATCGTGTCCGTATTTGAGACATGATAGCCTCTAGCTCAATCTCTGTAATACGGAGGCTGATCGTGTCCGTATTTGAGACATGATAGCCTCTAGCTCAATCTCTGTAATACGGAGGCTGATCGTGTCCGTATTTGAGACATGATAGCCTCTAGCTCAATCTCTGTAATACGGAGGCTGATCGTGTCCGTATTTGAGACATGATAGCCTCTAGCTCAATCTCTGTAATACGGAGGCTGATCGTGTCCGTATTTGAGACATGATAGCCTCTAGCTCAATCTCTGTAATACGGAGGCTGATCGTGTCCGTATTTGAGACATGATAGCCTCTAGCTCAATCTCCGTAATACGGAGGCTGATCGTGTCCGTATTTGAGACATGATAGCCTCTAGCTCAATCTCCGTAATACGGAGGCTGATCGTGTCCGTATTTGAGACATGATAGCCTCTAGCTCAATCTCCGTAATACGGAGGCTGATCGTGTCCGTATTTGAGACATGATAGCCTCTAGCTCAATCTCCGTAATACGGAGGCTGATCGTGTCCGTATTTGAGACATGATAGCCTCTAGCTCAATCTCTGTAATACGGAGGCTGATCGTGTCCGTATTTGAGACATGATAGCCTCTAGCTCAATCTCTGTAATACGGAGGCTGATCGTGTCCGTATTTGAGACATGATAGCCTCTAGCTCAATCTCTGTAATACGGAGGCTGATCGTGTCCGTATTTGAGACATGATAGCCTCTAGCTCAATCTCTGTAATACGGAGGCTGATCGTGTCCGTATTTGAGACATGATAGCCTCTAGCTCAATCTCTTGTAATACGGAGGCTGATCGTGTCCGTATTTGAGACATGATAGCCTCTAGCTCAATCTCTGTAATACGGAGGCTGATCGTGTCCGTATTTGAGACATGATAGCCTCTAGCTCAATCTCCGTAATACGGAGGCTGATCGTGTCCGTATTTGAGACATGATAGCCTCTAGCTCAATCTCTGTAATACGGAGGCTGATCGTGTCCGTATTTGAGACATGATAGCCTCTAGCTCAATCTCCGTAATACGGAGGCTGATCGTGTCCGTATTTGAGACATGATAGCCTCTAGCTCAATCTCCGGTAATACGGAGGCTGATCGTGTCCGTATTTGAGACATGATAGCCTCTAGCTCAATCTCTGTAATACGGAGGCTGATCGTGTCCGTATTTGAGACATGATAGCCTCTAGCTCAATCTCTGTAATACGGAGGCTGATCGTGTCCGTATTTGAGACATGATAGCCTCTAGCTCAATCTCTGTAATACGGAGGCTGATCGTGTCCGTATTTGAGACATGATAGCCTCTAGCTCAATCTCCGTAATACGGAGGCTGATCGTGTCCGTATTTGAGACATGATAGCCTCTAGCTCAATCTCTGTAATACGGAGGCTGATCGTGTCCGTATTTGAGACATGATAGCCTCTAGCTCAATCTCTGTAATACGGAGGCTGATCGTGTCCGTATTTGAGACATGATAGCCTCTAGCTCAATCTCCGTAATACGGAGGCTGATCGTGTCCGTATTTGAGACATGATAGCCTCTAGCTCAATCTCTGTAATACGGAGGCTGATCGTGTCCGTATTTGAGACATGATAGCCTCTAGCTCAATCTCTGTAATACGGAGGCTGATCGTGTCCGTATTTGAGACATGATAGCCTCTAGCTCAATCTCTGTAATACGGAGGCTGATCGTGTCCGTATTTGAGACATGATAGCCTCTAGCTCAATCTCTGTAATACGGAGGCTGATCGTGTCCGTATTTGAGACATGATAGCCTCTAGCTCAATCTCTGTAATACGGAGGCTGATCGTGTCCGTATTTGAGACATGATAGCCTCTAGCTCAATCTCCGTAATACGGAGGCTGATCGTGTCCGTATTTGAGACATGATAGCCTCTAGCTCAATCTCTGTAATACGGAGGCTGATCGTGTCCGTATTTGAGACATGATAGCTTCTAGCTCAATCTCTGTAATATGGAGGCTGATCGGGACCCTTTTTTGAGACATGCTAGCCTCTAGCTCAATCTCTGTAATACGGAGGCTGATCGTGTCCGTATTTGAGACATGATAGCCTCTAGCTCAATCTCCGTAATACGGAGGCTGATCGTGTCCGTATTTGAGACATGATAGCCTCTAGCTCAATCTCCGTAATACGGAGGCTGATCGTGTCCGTATTTGAGACATGATAGCCTCTAGCTCAATCTCTGTAATACGGAGGCTGATCGTGTCCGTATTTGAGACATGATAGCCTCTAGCTCAATCTCCGTAATACGGAGGCTGATCGTGTCCGTATTTGAGACATGATAGCCTCTAGCTCAATCTCTGTAATACGGAGGCTGATCGTGTCCGTATTTGAGACATGATAGCCTCTAGCTCAATCTCTGTAATACGGAGGCTGATCGTGTCCGTATTTGAGACATGATAGCCTCTAGCTCAATCTCTGTAATACGGAGGCTGATCGTGTCCGTATTTGAGACATGATAGCCTCTAGCTCAATCTCTGTAATACGGAGGCTGATCGTGTCCGTATTTGAGACATGATAGCCTCTAGCTCAATCTCTGTAATACGGAGGCTGATCGTGTCCGTATTTGAGACATGATAGCCTCTAGCTCAATCTCTGTAATACGGAGGCTGATCGTGTCCGTATTTGAGACATGATAGCCTCTAGCTCAATCTCTGTAATACGGAGGCTGATCGTGTCCGTATTTGAGACATGATAGCCTCTAGCTCAATCTCTGTAATACGGAGGCTGATCGTGTCCGTATTTGAGACATGATAGCCTCTAGCTCAATCTCCGTAATACGGAGGCTGATCGTGTCCGTATTTGAGACATGATAGCCTCTAGCTCAATCTCTGTAATACGGAGGCTGATCGTGTCCGTATTTGAGACATGATAGCCTCTAGCTCAATCTCCTGTAATACGGAGGCTGATCGTGTCCGTATTTGAGACATGATAGCCTCTAGCTCAATCTCCTGTAATACGGAGGCTGATCGTGTCCGTATTTGAGACATGATAGCCTCTAGCTCAATCTCTGTAATACGGAGGCTGATCGTGTCCGTATTTGAGACATGATAGCCTCTAGCTCAATCTCCTGTAATACGGAGGCTGATCGTGTCCGTATTTGAGACATGATAGCCTCTAGCTCAATCTCTGTAATACGGATGCTGATCGGGACCCTTTTTTGAGACATGCTAGCCTCTAGCTCAATCTCTGTAATACGGAGGCTGATCGTGTCCGTATTTGAGACATGATAGCCTCTAGCTCAATCTCCGTAATACGGAGGCTGATCGTGTCCGTATTTGAGACATGATAGCCTCTAGCTCAATCTCCGTAATACGGAGGCTGATCGTGTCCGTATTTGAGACATGATAGCCTCTAGCTCAATCTCCTGTAATACGGAGGCTGATCGTGTCCGTATTTGAGACATGATAGCCTCTAGCTCAATCTCCGTAATACGGAGGCTGATCGTGTCCGTATTTGAGACATGATAGCCTCTAGCTCAATCTCTGTAATACGGAGGCTGATCGTGTCCGTATTTGAGACATGATAGCCTCTAGCTCAATCTCCTGTAATACGGAGGCTGATCGTGTCCGTATTTGAGACATGATAGCCTCTAGCTCAATCTCTGTAATACGGAGGCTGATCGTGTCCGTATTTGAGACATGATAGCCTCTAGCTCAATCTCTGTAATACGGAGGCTGATCGTGTCCGTATTTGAGACATGATAGCCTCTAGCTCAATCTCTGTAATACGGAGGCTGATCGTGTCCGTATTTGAGACATGATAGCCTCTAGCTCAATCTCTGTAATACGGAGGCTGATCGTGTCCGTATTTGAGACATGATAGCCTCTAGCTCAATCTCCGTAATACGGAGGCTGATCGTGTCCGTATTTGAGACATGATAGCCTCTAGCTCAATCTCCTGTAATACGGAGGCTGATCGTGTCCGTATTTGAGACATGATAGCCTCTAGCTCAATCTCCGTAATACGGAGGCTGATCGTGTCCGTTTTTGAGACATGATAGCCTCTAGCTCAATCTCCGTAATACGGAGGCTGATCGTGTCCGTATTTGAGACATGATAGCCTCTAGCTCAATCTCTGTAATACGGAGGCTGATCGTGTCCGTATTTGAGACATGATAGCCTCTAGCTCAATCTCTGTAATACGGAGGCTGATCGTGTCCGTATTTGAGACATGATAGCCTCTAGCTCAATCTCCGTAATACGGAGGCTGATCGTGTCCGTTTTTGAGACATGATAGCCTCTAGCTCAATCTCCGTAATACGGAGGCTGATCGTGTCCGTATTTGAGACATGATAGCCTCTAGCTCAATCTCCTGTAATACGGAGGCTGATCGTGTCCGTATTTGAGACATGATAGCCTCTAGCTCAATCTCTGTAATACGGAGGCTGATCGTGTCCGTATTTGAGACATGATAGCCTCTAGCTCAATCTCCGTAATACGGAGGCTGATCGTGTCCGTATTTGAGACATGATAGCCTCTAGCTCAATCTCTGTAATACGGAGGCTGATCGTGTCCGTATTTGAGACATGATAGCCTCTAGCTCAATCTCTGTAATACGGAGGCTGATCGTGTCGGTATTTGAGACATGATAGCCTCTAGCTCAATCTCCTGTAATACGGAGGCTGATCGTGTCCGTATTTGAGACATGATAGCCTCTAGCTCAATCTCTGTAATACGGAGGCTGATCGTGTCCGTATTTGAGACATGATAGCCTCTAGCTCAATCTCTGTAATACGGAGGCTGATCGTGTCCGTATTTGAGACATGATAGCCTCTAGCTCAATCTCTGTAATACGGAGGCTGATCGTGTCCGTATTTGAGACATGATAGCCTCTAGCTCAATCTCCGTAATACGGAGGCTGATCGTGTCCGTATTTGAGACATGATAGCCTCTAGCTCAATCTCCGTAATACGGAGGCTGATCGTGTCCGTATTTGAGACATGATAGCCTCTAGCTCAATCTCTGTAATACGGAGGCTGATCGTGTCCGTATTTGAGACATGATAGCCTCTAGCTCAATCTCCGTAATACGGAGGCTGATCGTGTCCGTATTTGAGACATGATAGCCTCTAGCTCAATCTCTGTAATACGGAGGCTGATCGTGTCCGTTTTTGAGACATGATAGCCTCTAGCTCAATCTCTGTAATACGGAGGCTGATCGTGTCCGTATTTGAGACATGATAGCCTCTAGCTCAATCTCCGTAATACGGAGGCTGATCGTGTCCGTATTTGAGACATGATAGCCTCTAGCTCAATCTCCGTAATACGGAGGCTGATCGTGTCCGTATTTGAGACATGATAGCCTCTAGCTCAATCTCTGTAATACGGAGGCTGATCGTGTCCGTATTTGAGACATGATAGCCTCTAGCTCAATCTCTGTAATACGGAGGCTGATCGTGTCCGTATTTGAGACATGATAGCCTCTAGCTCAATCTCCTGTAATACGGAGGCTGATCGTGTCCGTATTTGAGACATGATAGCCTCTAGCTCAATCTCTGTAATACGGAGGCTGATCGTGTCCGTATTTGAGACATGATAGCCTCTAGCTCAATCTCTGTAATACGGAGGCTGATCGTGTCCGTATTTGAGACATGATAGCCTCTAGCTCAATCTCTGTAATACGGAGGCTGATCGTGTCCGTATTTGAGACATGATAGCCTCTAGCTCAATCTCCGTAATACGGAGGCTGATCGTGTCCGTATTTGAGACATGATAGCCTCTAGCTCAATCTCTGTAATACGGAGGCTGATCGTGTCCGTATTTGAGACATGATAGCCTCTAGCTCAATCTCTGTAATACGGAGGCTGATCGTGTCCGTATTTGAGACATGATAGCCTCTAGCTCAATCTCCGTAATACGGAGGCTGATCGTGTCCGTATTTGAGACATGATAGCCTCTAGCTCAATCTCTGTAATACGGAGGCTGATCGTGTCCGTATTTGAGACATGATAGCCTCTAGCTCAATCTCTGTAATACGGAGGCTGATCGTGTCCGTATTTGAGACATGATAGCCTCTAGCTCAATCTCTGTAATACGGAGGCTGATCGTGTCCGTATTTGAGACATGATAGCCTCTAGCTCAATCTCCGTAATACGGAGGCTGATCGTGTCCGTATTTGAGACATGATAGCCTCTAGCTCAATCTCTGTAATACGGAGGCTGATCGTGTCCGTATTTGAGACATGATAGCCTCTAGCTCAATCTCTGTAATACGGAGGCTGATCGTGTCCGTATTTGAGACATGATAGCCTCTAGCTCAATCTCCGTAATACGGAGGCTGATCGTGTCCGTATTTGAGACATGATAGCCTCTAGCTCAATCTCCGTAATACGGAGGCTGATCGTGTCCGTATTTGAGACATGATAGCCTCTAGCTCAATCTCTGTAATACGGAGGCTGATCGTGTCCGTATTTGAGACATGATAGCCTCTAGCTCAATCTCTGTAATACGGAGGCTGATCGTGTCCGTATTTGAGACATGATAGCCTCTAGCTCAATCTCTGTAATACGGAGGCTGATCGTGTCCGTATTTGAGACATGATAGCCTCTAGCTCAATCTCCGTAATACGGAGGCTGATCGTGTCCGTTTTTGAGACATGATAGCCTCTAGCTCAATCTCTGTAATACGGAGGCTGATCGTGTCCGTATTTGAGACATGATAGCCTCTAGCTCAATCTCCGTAATACGGAGGCTGATCGTGTCCGTATTTGAGACATGATAGCCTCTAGCTCAATCTCTGTAATACGGAGGCTGATCGTGTCCGTATTTGAGACATGATAGCCTCTAGCTCAATCTCTGTAATACGGAGGCTGATCGTGTCCGTATTTGAGACATGATAGCCTCTAGCTCAATCTCTGTAATACGGAGGCTGATCGGGACCCTTTTTTGAGACATGCTAGCCTCTAGCTCAATCTCTGTAATACGGAGGCTGATCGTGTCCGTATTTGAGACATGATAGCCTCTAGCTCAATCTCCGTAATACGGAGGCTGATCGTGTCCGTATTTGAGACATGATAGCCTCTAGCTCAATCTCCGTAATACGGAGGCTGATCGTGTCCGTATTTGAGACATGATAGCCTCTAGCTCAATCTCTGTAATACGGAGGCTGATCGTGTCCGTATTTGAGACATGATAGCCTCTAGCTCAATCTCTGTAATACGGAGGCTGATCGTGTCCGTATTTGAGACATGATAGCCTCTAGCTCAATCTCTGTAATACGGAGGCTGATCGTGTCCGTATTTGAGACATGATAGCCTCTAGCTCAATCTCTGTAATACGGAGGCTGATCGTGTCCGTATTTGAGACATGATAGCCTCTAGCTCAATCTCCGTAATACGGAGGCTGATCGTGTCCGTATTTGAGACATGATAGCCTCTAGCTCAATCTCTGTAATACGGAGGCTGATCGTGTCCGTATTTGAGACATGATAGCCTCTAGCTCAATCTCTGTAATACGGAGGCTGATCGTGTCCGTATTTGAGACATGATAGCCTCTAGCTCAATCTCTGTAATACGGAGGCTGATCGTGTCCGTATTTGAGACATGATAGCCTCTAGCTCAATCTCTGTAATACGGATGCTGATCGGGACCCTTTTTTGAGACATGCTAGCCTCTAGCTCAATCTCTGTAATACGGAGGCTGATCGTGTCCGTATTTGAGACATGATAGCCTCTAGCTCAATCTCTGTAATACGGAGGCTGATCGTGTCCGTATTTGAGACATGATAGCCTCTAGCTCAATCTCTGTAATACGGAGGCTGATCGTGTCCGTATTTGAGACATGATAGCCTCTAGCTCAATCTCCGTAATACGGAGGCTGATCGTGTCCGTATTTGAGACATGATAGCCTCTAGCTCAATCTCCGTAATACGGAGGCTGATCGTGTCCGTATTTGAGACATGATAGCCTCTAGCTCAATCTCTGTAATACGGAGGCTGATCGTGTCCGTATTTGAGACATGATAGCCTCTAGCTCAATCTCCGTAATACGGAGGCTGATCGTGTCCGTATTTGAGACATGATAGCCTCTAGCTCAATCTCCTGTAATACGGAGGCTGATCGTGTCCGTATTTGAGACATGATAGCCTCTAGCTCAATCTCTGTAATACGGAGGCTGATCGTGTCCGTATTTGAGACATGATAGCCTCTAGCTCAATCTCTGTAATACGGAGGCTGATCGTGTCCGTATTTGAGACATGATAGCCTCTAGCTCAATCTCTGTAATACGGAGGCTGATCGTGTCCGTATTTGAGACATGATAGCCTCTAGCTCAATCTCCGTAATACGGAGGCTGATCGTGTCCGTATTTGAGACATGATAGCCTCTAGCTCAATCTCCGTAATACGGAGGCTGATCGTGTCCGTATTTGAGACATGATAGCCTCTAGCTCAATCTCTGTAATACGGAGGCTGATCGTGTCAGTATTTGAGACATGATAGCCTCTAGCTCAATCTCTGTAATACGGAGGCTGATCGTGTCCGTATTTGAGACATGATAGCCTCTAGCTCAATCTCTGTAATACGGAGGCTGATCGTGTCCGTATTTGAGACATGATAGCCTCTAGCTCAATCTCTGTAATACGGAGGCTGATCGTGTCCGTATTTGAGACATGATAGCCTCTAGCTCAATCTCTGTAATACGGAGGCTGATCGTGTCCGTATTTGAGACATGATAGCCTCTAGCTCAATCTCTGTAATACGGAGGCTGATCGTGTCCGTTTCTGAGACATGATAGCCTCTAGCTCAATCTCCGTAATACGGAGGCTGATCGTGTCCGTATTTGAGACATGATAGCCTCTAGCTCAATCTCCGTAATACGGAGGCTGATCGTGTCCGTATTTGAGACATGATAGCCTCTAGCTCAATCTCTGTAATACGGAGGCTGATCGTGTCCGTATTTGAGACATGATAGCCTCTAGCTCAATCTCTGTAATACGGAGGCTGATCGTGTCCGTATTTGAGACATGATAGCCTCTAGCTCAATCTCTGTAATACGGAGGCTGATCGTGTCCGTATTTGAGACATGATAGCCTCTAGCTCAATCTCTGTAATACGGAGGCTGATCGTGTCCGTATTTGAGACATGATAGCCTCTAGCTCAATCTCTGTAATACGGAGGCTGATCGTGTCCGTATTTGAGACATGATAGCCTCTAGCTCAATCTCTGTAATACGGAGGCTGATCGTGTCCGTATTTGAGACATGATAGCCTCTAGCTCAATCTCTGTAATACGGAGGCTGATCGTGTCCGTATTTGAGACATGATAGCCTCTAGCTCAATCTCCGTAATACGGAGGCTGATCGTGTCCGTATTTGAGACATGATAGCCTCTAGCTCAATCTCTGTAATACGGAGGCTGATCGTGTCCGTATTTGAGACATGATAGCCTCTAGCTCAATCTCTGTAATACGGAGGCTGATCGTGTCCGTATTTGAGACATGATAGCCTCTAGCTCAATCTCCGTAATACGGAGGCTGATCGTGTCCGTATTTGAGACATGATAGCCTCTAGCTCAATCTCTGTAATACGGAGGCTGATCGTGTCCGTATTTGAGACATGATAGCCTCTAGCTCAATCTCTGTAATACGGAGGCTGATCGTGTCCGTATTTGAGACATGATAGCCTCTAGCTCAATCTCTGTAATACGGAGGCTGATCGTGTCCGTATTTGAGACATGATAGCCTCTAGCTCAATCTCTGTAATACGGAGGCTGATCGTGTCCGTATTTGAGACATGATAGCCTCTAGCTCAATCTCCGTAATACGGAGGCTGATCGTGTCCGTTTTTGAGACATGATAGCCTCTAGCTCAATCTCCGTAATACGGAGGCTGATCGTGTCCGTATTTGAGACATGATAGCCTCTAGCTCAATCTCCGTAATACGGAGGCTGATCGTGTCCGTATTTGAGACATGATAGCCTCTAGCTCAATCTCCGTAATACGGAGGCTGATCGTGTCCGTATTTGAGACATGATAGCCTCTAGCTCAATCTCTGTAATACGGAGGCTGATCGTGTCCGTATTTGAGACATGATAGCCTCTAGCTCAATCTCCGTAATACGGAGGCTGATCGTGTCCGTATTTGAGACATGATAGCCTCTAGCTCAATCTCCGTAATACGGAGGCTGATCGTGTCCGTATTTGAGACATGATAGCCTCTAGCTCAATCTCTGTAATACGGAGGCTGATCGTGTCCGTATTTGAGACATGATAGCCTCTAGCTCAATCTCCGTAATACGGAGGCTGATCGTGTCCGTATTTGAGACATGATAGCCTCTAGCTCAATCTCTGTAATACGGAGGCTGATCGTGTCCGTATTTGAGACATGATAGCCTCTAGCTCAATCTCTGTAATACGGAGGCTGATCGTGTCCGTATTTGAGACATGATAGCCTCTAGCTCAATCTCCGTAATACGGAGGCTGATCGTGTCCGTTTTTGAGACATGATAGCCTCTAGCTCAATCTCCTGTAATACGGAGGCTGATCGTGTCCGTATTTGAGACATGATAGCCTCTAGCTCAATCTCTGTAATACGGAGGCTGATCGTGTCCGTATTTGAGACATGATAGCCTCTAGCTCAATCTCTGTAATACGGAGGCTGATCGTGTCCGTATTTGAGACATGATAGCCTCTAGCTCAATCTCTGTAATACGGAGGCTGATCGTGTCCGTATTTGAGACATGATAGCCTCTAGCTCAATCTCTGTAATACGGAGGCTGATCGTGTCCGTATTTGAGACATGATAGCCTCTAGCTCAATCTCTGTAATACGGAGGCTGATCGTGTCCGTATTTGAGACATGATAGCCTCTAGCTCAATCTCCGTAATACGGAGGCTGATCGTGTCCGTATTTGAGACATGATAGCCTCTAGCTCAATCTCCGTAATACGGAGGCTGATCGTGTCCGTATTTGAGACATGATAGCCTCTAGCTCAATCTCTGTAATACGGAGGCTGATCGTGTCCGTATTTGAGACATGATAGCCTCTAGCTCAATCTCCGTAATACGGAGGCTGATCGTGTCCGTATTTGAGACATGATAGCCTCTAGCTCAATCTCTGTAATACGGAGGCTGATCGTGTTCGTATTTGAGACATGATAGCCTCTAGCTCAATCTCTGTAATACGGAGGCTGATCGTGTCCGTATTTGAGACATGATAGCCTCTAGCTCAATCTCCGTAATACGGAGGCTGATCGTGTCCGTATTTGAGACATGATAGCCTCTAGCTCAATCTCCGTAATACGGAGGCTGATCGTGTCCGTATTTGAGACATGATAGCCTCTAGCTCAATCTCCGTAATACGGAGGCTGATCGTGTCCGTATTTGAGACATGATAGCCTCTAGCTCAATCTCTGTAATACGGAGGCTGATCGTGTCCGTATTTGAGACATGATAGCCTCTAGCTCAATCTCTGTAATACGGAGGCTGATCGTGTCCGTATTTGAGACATGATAGCCTCTAGCTCAATCTCTGTAATACGGAGGCTGATCGTGTCCGTATTTGAGACATGATAGCCTCTAGCTCAATCTCTGTAATACGGAGGCTGATCGTGTCCGTATTTGAGACATGATAGCCTCTAGCTCAATCTCTGTAATACGGAGGCTGATCGTGTCCGTATTTGAGACATGATAGCCTCTAGCTCAATCTCTGTAATACGGAGGCTGATCGGGACCCTTTTTTGAGACATGCTAGCCTCTAGCTCAATCTCTGTAATACGGAGGCTGATCGTGTCGGTATTTGAGACATGATAGCCTCTAGCTCAATCTCCGTAATACGGAGGCTGATCGTGTCCGTATTTGAGACATGATAGCCTCTAGCTCAATCTCTGTAATACGGAGGCTGATCGTGTCCGTATTTGAGACATGATAGCCTCTAGCTCAATCTCTGTAATACGGAGGCTGATCGTGTCCGTATTTGAGACATGATAGCCTCTAGCTCAATCTCCGTAATACGGAGGCTGATCGTGTCCGTATTTGAGACATGATAGCCTCTAGCTCAATCTCCGTAATACGGAGGCTGATCGTGTCCGTATTTGAGACATGATAGCCTCTAGCTCAATCTCTGTAATACGGAGGCTGATCGTGTCCGTATTTGAGACATGATAGCCTCTAGCTCAATCTCTGTAATACGGAGGCTGATCGTGTCCGTATTTGAGACATGATAGCCTCTAGCTCAATCTCGTAATACGGAGGCTGATCGTGTCCGTATTTGAGACATGATAGCCTCTAGCTCAATCTCTGTAATACGGAGGCTGATCGTGTCCGTATTTGAGACATGATAGCCTCTAGCTCAATCTCTGTAATACGGAGGCTGATCGTGTCCGTATTTGAGACATGATAGCCTCTAGCTCAATCTCCGTAATACGGAGGCTGATCGTGTCCGTATTTGAGACATGATAGCCTCTAGCTCAATCTCCGTAATACGGAGGCTGATCGTGTCCGTATTTGAGACATGATAGCCTCTAGCTCAATCTCCGTAATACGGAGGCTGATCGTGTCCGTATTTGAGACATGATAGCCTCTAGCTCAATCTCCGTAATACGGAGGCTGATCGTGTCCGTATTTGAGACATGATAGCCTCTAGCTCAATCTCTGTAATACGGAGGCTGATCGTGTCCGTATTTGAGACATGATAGCCTCTAGCTCAATCTCTGTAATACGGAGGCTGATCGTGTCCGTATTTGAGACATGATAGCCTCTAGCTCAATCTCTGTAATACGGAGGCTGATCGTGTCCGTATTTGAGACATGATAGCCTCTAGCTCAATCTCTGTAATACGGAGGCTGATCGTGTCCGTATTTGAGACATGATAGCCTCTAGCTCAATTCCTGTAATACGGAGGCTGATCGTGTCCGTATTTGAGACATGATAGCCTCTAGCTCAATCTCCGTAATACGGAGGCTGATCGTGTCCGTATTTGAGACATGATAGCCTCTAGCTCAATCTCCGTAATACGGAGGCTGATCGTGTCCGTATTTGAGACATGATAGCCTCTAGCTCAATCTCTGTAATACGGAGGCTGATCGTGTCCGTATTTGAGACATGATAGCCTCTAGCTCAATCTCTGTAATACGGAGGCTGATCGTGACCCTTTTTTGAGACATGATAGCCTCTAGCTCAATCTCTGTAATACGGAGGCTGATCGTGTCCGTATTTGAGACATGATAGCCTCTAGCTCAATCTCCGTAATACGGAGGCTGATCGTGTCCGTATTTGAGACATGATAGCCTCTAGCTCAATCTCTGTAATACGGAGGCTGATCGTGTCCGTATTTGAGACATGATAGCCTCTAGCTCAATCTCTGTAATACGGAGGCTGATCGTGTCCGTATTTGAGACATGATAGCCTCTAGCTCAATCTCCGTAATACGGAGGCTGATCGTGTCCGTATTTGAGACATGATAGCCTCTAGCTCAATCTCTGTAATACGGAGGCTGATCGTGTCCGTATTTGAGACATGATAGCCTCTAGCTCAATCTCTGTAATACGGAGGCTGATCGGGACCCTTTTTTGAGACATGCTAGCCTCTAGCTCAATCTCTGTAATACGGAGGCTGATCGTGTCCGTATTTGAGACATGATAGCCTCTAGCTCAATCTCTGTAATACGGAGGCTGATCGTGTCCGTATTTGAGACATGATAGCCTCTAGCTCAATCTCTGTAATACGGAGGCTGATCGGGACCCTTTTTTGAGACATGATAGCCTCTAGCTCAATCTCCGTAATACGGAGGCTGATCGTGTCCGTATTTGAGACATGATAGCCTCTAGCTCAATCTCTGTAATACGGAGGCTGATCGTGTCCGTATTTGAGACATGATAGCCTCTAGCTCAATCTCTGTAATACGGAGGCTGATCGTGTCCGTATTTGAGACATGATAGCCTCTAGCTCAATCTCCGTAATACGGAGGCTGATCGTGTCCGTATTTGAGACATGATAGCCTCTAGCTCAATCTCCGTAATACGGAGGCTGATCGTGTCCGTATTTGAGACATGATAGCCTCTAGCTCAATCTCCGTAATACGGAGGCTGATCGTGTCCGTATTTGAGACATGATAGCCTCTAGCTCAATCTCCGTAATACGGAGGCTGATCGTGTCCGTATTTGAGACATGATAGCCTCTAGCTCAATCTCCGTAATACGGAGGCTGATCGTGTCCGTATTTGAGACATGATAGCCTCTAGCTCAATCTCTGTAATACGGAGGCTGATCGTGTCCGTATTTGAGACATGATAGCCTCTAGCTCAATCTCTGTAATACGGAGGCTGATCGTGTCCGTATTTGAGACATGATAGCCTCTAGCTCAATCTCTGTAATACGGAGACTGATCGTGTCCGTATTTGAGACATGATAGCCTCTAGCTCAATCTCTGTAATACGGAGGCTGATCGTGTCCGTATTTGAGACATGATAGCCTCTAGCTCAATCTCCTGTAATACGGAGGCTGATCGTGTCCGTATTTGAGACATGATAGCCTCTAGCTCAATCTCCTGTAATACGGAGGCTGATCGTGTCCGTATTTGAGACATGATAGCCTCTAGCTCAATCTCCTGTAATACGGAGGCTGATCGTGTCCGTATTTGAGACATGATAGCCTCTAGCTCAATCTCTGTAATACGGAGGCTGATCGTGTCCGTATTTGAGACATGATAGCCTCTAGCTCAATCTCTGTAATACGGAGGCTGATCGTGTCCGTATTTGAGACATGATAGCCTCTAGCTCAATCTCTGTAATACGGAGGCTGATCGTGTCCGTATTTGAGACATGATAGCCTCTAGCTCAATCTCTGTAATACGGAGGCTGATCGTGTCCGTATTTGAGACATGATAGCCTCTAGCTCAATCTCTGTAATACGGAGGCTGATCGTGTCCGTATTTGAGACATGATAGCCTCTAGCTCAATCTCCTGTAATACGGAGGCTGATCGTGTCCGTATTTGAGACATGATAGCCTCTAGCTCAATCTCCGTAATACGGAGGCTGATCGTGTCCGTATTTGAGACATGATAGCCTCTAGCTCAATCTCCGTAATACGGAGGCTGATCGTGTCCGTATTTGAGACATGATAGCCTCTAGCTCAATCTCTGTAATACGGAGGCTGATCGGGACCCTTTTTTGAGACATGCTAGCCTCTAGCTCAATCTCTGTAATACGGAGGCTGATCGTGTCCGTATTTGAGACATGATAGCCTCTAGCTCAATCTCTGTAATACGGAGGCTGATCGTGTCCGTATTTGAGACATGATAGCCTCTAGCTCAATCTCCGTAATACGGAGGCTGATCGTGTCCGTATTTGAGACATGATAGCCTCTAGCTCAATCTCCGTAATACGGAGGCTGATCGTGTCCGTATTTGAGACATGATAGCCTCTAGCTCAATCTCTGTAATACGGAGGCTGATCGTGTCCGTATTTGAGACATGATAGCCTCTAGCTCAATCTCTGTAATACGGAGGCTGATCGTGTCCGTATTTGAGACATGATAGCCTCTAGCTCAATCTCTGTAATACGGAGGCTGATCGTGTCCGTATTTGAGACATGATAGCCTCTAGCTCAATCTCCTGTAATACGGAGGCTGATCGTGTCCGTATTTGAGACATGATAGCCTCTAGCTCAATCTCCGTAATACGGAGGCTGATCGTGTCCGTTTCTGAGACATGATAGCCTCTAGCTCAATCTCCGTAATACGGAGGCTGATCGTGTCCGTATTTGAGACATGATAGCCTCTAGCTCAATCTCTGTAATACGGAGGCTGATCGTGTCCGTATTTGAGACATGATAGCCTCTAGCTCAATCTCTGTAATACGGAGGCTGATCGTGTCCGTATTTGAGACATGATAGCCTCTAGCTCAATCTCTGTAATACGGAGGCTGATCGTGTCCGTATTTGAGACATGATAGCCTCTAGCTCAATCTCTGTAATACGGAGGCTGATCGTGTCCGTATTTGAGACATGATAGCCTCTAGCTCAATCTCTGTAATACGGAGGCTGATCGTGTCCGTATTTGAGACATGATAGCCTCTAGCTCAATCTCTGTAATACGGAGGCTGATCGTGTCCGTATTTGAGACATGATAGCCTCTAGCTCAATCTCTGTAATACGGAGGCTGATCGTGTCCGTATTTGAGACATGATAGCCTCTAGCTCAATCTCTGTAATACGGAGGCTGATCGTGTCCGTATTTGAGACATGATAGCCTCTAGCTCAATCTCTGTAATACGGAGGCTGATCGTGTCCGTATTTGAGACATGATAGCCTCTAGCTCAATCTCCGTAATACGGAGGCTGATCGTGTCCGTATTTGAGACATGATAGCCTCTAGCTCAATCTCTGTAATACGGAGGCTGATCGTGTCCGTATTTGAGACATGATAGCCTCTAGCTCAATCTCTGTAATACGGAGGCTGATCGTGTCCGTATTTGAGACATGATAGCCTCTAGCTCAATCTCTGTAATACGGAGGCTGATCGTGTCCGTATTTGAGACATGATAGCCTCTAGCTCAATCTCCTGTAATACGGAGGCTGATCGTGTCCGTATTTGAGACATGATAGCCTCTAGCTCAATCTCTGTAATACGGAGGCTGATCGTGTCCGTATTTGAGACATGATAGCCTCTAGCTCAATCTCTGTAATACGGAGGCTGATCGTGTCCGTATTTGAGACATGATAGCCTCTAGCTCAATCTCCGTAATACGGAGGCTGATCGTGTCCGTATTTGAGACATGATAGCCTCTAGCTCAATCTCCGTAATACGGAGGCTGATCGTGTCCGTATTTGAGACATGATAGCCTCTAGCTCAATCTCCGTAATACGGAGGCTGATCGTGTCCGTATTTGAGACATGATAGCCTCTAGCTCAATCTCTGTAATACGGAGGCTGATCGTGTCCGTATTTGAGACATGATAGCTCTGCTAATTT